>NW_026946120.1:0-19203 GCF_034702125.1 Engraulis encrasicolus | reverse complement strand
AACCCCAAGTGGGGGGTTGGGGTGCCTTCGCATCACACTTGAGCCATGGATTGAAGTGTTGGGTGATATCGGTAGAGGAAGGGTGTGATTCAAACCCTGTAACCCTCTGGTCTAAAGCCCATCTCTTAACCCACTATGCCCAGCTGCCACCATCATGTTCAGGAAATAATTCTTTTGATCACCAATAAGGGATTGCCCATTATGGCGGATATCACTGCATGCCACGGTACCACGCATCTGCACAAGGAATCGGGAAAAAGTTTAATAAATGGCCTTTAGTTACGTTCAAGCCTGAACATATGGGTAAGGTCATGGAGAGGTCAACAGCACCAATAGTGTAGTGCAAAGGAGACTTTTTTAAGGCAAGATGCGTTCTGGGGCAAGTTTAGTGTTGTTGTCACATCTTTGGAGAGAGGAGCTGGTGATCAAAGTAGCCCAAAAGGGGACTGCTATGTCTATGCCGAATATTTGCAGTGTTCCAAGATGAAGACAAATATAACACGTTTCCCAGTTGGGTTCTCAAGACTGGAATAAACAATGACCTATGTTTGCGCTGCGCAAAATCTGAATTCAGAAACGGTTTCATTTGTGAGGGAAACTAAGAAAGTTTTAACAACTAGATGGGTGAAGCTGCACTACGGTGGGTTGGGATCAGCATGTCTAGCATTTAAAACAGGGGCTTTAGATCAGCAGGTTCAAATCCCACCCTTCCACTCCCTACCACACTCCATGGCTGAGGTGCCATTGAGCACAACACAACCCCCCATACTGCTCCAGGGACTGTAACCAATAATGTAATGATATCACTGCTGCTCTGAGTCCGTCTCTATTTGATGTTTGTTTGGGTTGTGTCAAGTTTGATGGGTTATGAAAATAAATTTCCCTTAGGAGACATGCATCTATCTGTTCAACAGGTCTCACAGGGTCTGCAGTGGCTTTAAGAGCAGGCAAATAAAGTGCTGTGGTGCGTGTCCACTGTAGGAGGAGGAGGAAAGTACACGAGAGGTCAGAAATTTGCAATGGTCTTGTGTGTGTGTCGTCATGGTCTGGCTCCCCCTCTCCGCGGCCCCTAGTGGAGTGCGCTATTTTAACAATCCAACAGGTTGCATGCCACTAGACCACCACTGGGCCACTTCAGAGGTCCTGGAAGGAGAGTGGGAGTGTGGAGTCCCAGGCTGACACTTACTCACGCTGTACGGGTGTCATTACATTTTTGAGTCAACATGGTACAGCACTTGCATTAAAAGTACACTCTGCACGTTTTAAATGTGCGGTAGGATAAACTACTTACGTACTTACTAAACTTGCACAGTAGAACACAAAACTGTGCGCATAGAATTCAACCCTAAGAGAGTCTACTCGAGAAGCCAAAAGACCTGCATGGAGTTGGATTGTACTTCTTTGTCGGTGGATTGGTGGTGCGACAGTTATTTAGTACTGGAAAAAAAGAGCGCCTACTGTGAAAAGTGCTGTAAGAAGTTCTTAAATAGGTGTAAAAAATCAGCTTGTCAAAAGTAAAGGTAAATAATGGGCGTAGTAACACCCCGCCACGGCACTACAAAGCTACATTACACCAGGGTCCTCATTGTACCTAATGAGGTATAGACTTTGGTGGTACTAAAAACACCACAAACCTAACAAGAACCCCAACCACAGAACTTGATCAAACAGCTAGTTGATCGACACACAAGTACATACCTTACACTAGATACTCCGATGTTTTTTTACTTGTTCTTTCATTTTGACACCTCTGTAAACTTAGAGAACCGTGGAGGCAAGAGATGAGCTAGATCCTCTTCCCTTTGCCGCGCGGTCATACTGGAATGCAGAGCTTGCAGAAATGATTCTTCTCTGTGGTTAACATTCGGTAAACACACTTTTTCGTTCTTGTTGTTGTTGCTGGATGTGCTGGTGTTACAGTGGCATTTCCTACCTATATGTTAGTGTACCGGTGCAGCAGTGCTGTAAAAATCAATCTGTGTACATTAAAGAACACGACAATCCACATGTCAGATTTGCCACCACTGGGCCACCTCAGAGAGTGTGGAGTCATGCATGACATCCAGACCATTTTATTTGGTTACGATTAGAATTTGCCCTTGTGTTACTTGCAGGGTTATTTCTATGCATTTGAAAACATTAAACTCCTGGACCTTTACGTTTGTTAAAATCTGTGTTATAGTTGTCTTTCCTACTGTTAGTATGTAGTGGCATTTGGTGTAAAACACAAGGCACTGGATGATCATCTCAGCATCTAAAATATATTGTATTAACCAAAAGCAAACAAAACTCCATACAAAACATAAAAGCACCCGCATTTTCAGTATAGTCCAACTCAAACCCACAGGATAGTGAATTGAGCTAGAATATGATGTAATATATTTACTGTACCATTTGGTGGTGTGGTATGTGTTTGCCAATAATTGCACAAAATAACCCCATTGAAAACAAAAATGATTGGCAAACAAGGAGGGCCCAGTGTCTAGCTTGTTTTTGCCCATCAAGTCGGGTACACATTGCAACTTGTATGACGCTTAAAAACATTTGACCCATTGTGTGATCACAAAGCATCAGGTTGACTACATGTCTGCAGATGGTCCGCGGAACGGTCCCTATTCATCTCTTTTATTTTGCTGACACACTCAGCGACATCAGACAACAATTGCAGAGAGCCTGACTTAACCGCCTTGATCACTACTAGTTTGGGGACAATAAGGTTTTACAGATGGGATTGGCTTACGTGTGTTTGTTTTATATTGCTGTATAAACATTGGAATTCTATTTTCTACACCATCCTAGCAGTCTCAGCCAGGGTTCATTTGTGCCTGTTCATTTCCCTGCTATGGTTTTAGTAGTCCAGGGCAGCTGTCTTGACCATAACTACGGGGTTAACGTTAAAACCAGCCTCCGAACCTACAGTGCCCTCCATAATTATTGGCACCCCTGGTGAAGATGTGTTTTTACAAGCCTAAATAAAATTCAGTGTTTATTGCAAGCTGAGATACTGATCACCTGAAATTTTAGGAAAATGTAGCCGTCAACTCAAATGAAATTGTAGGAAAAATAAAAAAATCCCTACTAAAAATAATTATTTTCATTAAACACCTGGTCCACATTATTGCACCCTTTAACAATTCCCAGGGAAAATAATTAATGGAAGCATTTCGTCATTTCTAACGAATTTTACAAAGTTTACCAGAGTACAGGGAACATTTAAATAGTAATTCATCACTGATCCTTTATCCCGGGGTATAAATATGACGTGACACCGGGGCCATTTCTCTTAATCCACTCTTTAACATGGGAAAGCAAAGGACACAAGCTACAATTGAGGCAGATGTGCTCGACCTTCACAGGGCAGGCAGAGCTACACGAAGATTGGCCACTCAACTGCAGCTTCACCATATCTACTGTGAGAGGAATAATGAAGAATTCGAACAAACTGGAACGTGGGAAACGCAGCCTTGACTAGGACCCAATTTATTTTGCCACCACGGCACGTGAGGGGATGGTAAAAGAGAAATCAAAATAGCCTCCAAAGCTCAATGTTTAACGAATTACAACAAATGTAGCATCCTGGGGTCACAAAGTCTCCAAATCAACCATCAGCAGGCTCTGTCTACACACCAACAAGCTGTTTGGGAGGCAGCACGGGAGAAAAACCTTTCCTCACCCCCAAATCAATAAACACACAGGTACGTGGAGTTCGCCAAGCGGTATTGTGTCTTCAACTAGGACCGTTGTGGCTTTGGTCAGATTAACCCAAAGATTGAGCTTTTTGGCAACAAACCTCTAAATCTGGGTCTGTGCGTTCCACGAAAGATGCGCATGCTGAAAAGCACCTACATACCCACTGTGAAGTATGGAGTGGTCAGTGATGCTGTGGGCTGTTTCGCTTTCCAAAGGCCCCTGGGCACGCATTGTTAGGGTGCATGGCAATCATGAATGCTTTGAATACCAGGACATTTTCCATCAAAATCTGGTGCCCCTCTGCCCTAAAGCTGAAGATGGGTCGGCACGCTGGGTCTTTCATCAAGACAATGACGCCTAAACTATGGCCAAATCTACACTAAACGGTTAACCAGACCAAAAGCAACCTCCTCCCATGGCCATCCTCAGGCCCAGACCTCAACCCCATTGAGAAACCTTGGGGTGAAGCTGAAGAGGAGCGTACAGAGGATAGGACCCCAGGTCTCTGGATGTTTAGAGAGATTCTGCAAAGAGGAATGGCTGATGATCCCTCTTTCTGTCTTGTTTCCATCTTGTGAAACCAATTATATGGAGAGGATTAGGTGCTGTGTGGGTGGTCAAAAGGGGGTTGGACAAAAATCTTAACAACAGGGGTGCTAATAATTGTGACACACATTATTTTGATGTCAAATTTAATTAGTTCTTTAAAGTGGGATTTTTTCCCCCACTGAATAAATGCACTTGTATTGAAGTTGTTGAATGTTTCTTCTTTTTTTTCCATAAGGTCCCATATTAGTTAGAGAAAAATAATAATAATTGGAAGCTAAACAACACATCTCCAACCAGGGGTGCAAGTATTTTATAATAATGGAGGGCACTGTATATATGCTTTAATATCAATGGTCCAAAATATCCCCAATACCCAAAAATGGACAGGCAAAAATATTGAAACATCTTTGTGGCGAAAGCGAACCCCAGACCAGCACAGCTCGCTTAGCTCAGCTAAGCGATTCAAAGCAACGCCGTGTCCGTCTCTGCTGTCCGTGGCTCGGGTCAGTTTGAAGAGCACGGTGGTGCGTGCGTGCTTGCCATACGTGCTTGCGTGTGTGTGTGTGTGTGTGTCTGTGTGTGGTGTGTGTCTTGTGTGTATGTGTGTGTGTGTGTGTGTGTTGTGTGTGTGTTTGATGTTTGGGTTTGTTGTGTGAGTGTGTGTGTGTGTTGTGTTGGTGTATTGTGCGTGTGCATGGTGTGCTTGTACTGGATGGGGTGGGGGTTTGGGGTGGTGCTACCGAAGAATGTCAACACTGCCTCTTGGTCAATATCCTCGTGGGCTTTCCTTTCATTTCCTAAATACCATGTTTAAAAAGCCAGCTCCAGTCCTGCGCTGACTAAAGTTCCTCCTTGGCTGACAGATCAGAGAAGAGAACCCACCGCCGGCCCCTAACCCACTCCCCTCTACTAAACCCCCTCACCAATGCAAGGCCCCTGTCAGACCTCCACAAAGGCCCTGGTATCCCACTAGCTTGTTCACAATTAATCTCCCCCAGTTGCCACACTATTAGGCAAGGCCCCGCACACACACCCACACCCCCCCCCCCCTAATGCCACTCTACACACCACACACACACACACACACACACAACCCCACACACACACACACACACACACACACACACACACACCACACACCGCACACACACACAAACGCACGCCACATAGCGCCACAAATTGTGCCCATATGATACTGCACGCACACACGCAAGCACACACACAGTTGCCTCGCTTTAGCCCCCCTCCACAACACACTCTGCCACTCGTCATCTCGCTCTCTCTCTCATCATCGCTCTCCTCGCTCTCGCCCCTTCTGTCTCCTCCGTCTCCTCCTCTCTCTCTCTTCAACTCTCTCTATTCTCTCCCCTCGCTTCTCGTCTCTCTCTCACACACACCTTCTCATACACTGTTGCAGCTCTCACCCAACGGCTCTCTCTCCTGTCCTACTCTTGTGGATAGATATGTGTGTGTGTGTGTGTGTGTTGTTTGTGGGTGTGGGTGTGTGTGTGTGGTGTGTGGTGGTGTGTGTGTGTGTTTGTGTTTTGATGTGTGTGTTTGGTGTTGTTTGTGTGTGACCGTAGAACACTCCAACATGGATTGTATGTAAACCACACACAACACACACACACACCCCACCACACACACACAGCACACACACACACACACCACACACACACACCACACACACACACACCACACCCACACAACACACACACACACACCACCTTCCGCGGCCACTTGTCTGGGGGGAACCCCCCCACACACACCACACCAACACATGCCTTCTTCCTCCTTGCCCCACCTTTCTCTTCAGTCCGTCCGAGCGCTGATGGTGGGCTGTCAATCAAACTTCACCAAGGCTGCCGCCCTCTGTCAGCATCAAGAGATTTTTGACGCGCCCTACTCTCCTCCCGCCTCCTCCCTTCCTTTCCTCGTCCTAGACTCAACACACTACACCCTACACACACACACACACACACACACACACACACACACACAACACTCTACACACACACGACACACAACACACACACAAAGCGGGCACACACACACACTCACACACACACACACACAAAGTCATGTTTGAAATGGATGTTCCTTAGTTAGTCAAGCAAACCGATAGAACACAACAGAACTGCACACGCATGCGTGTGTACACACGCACACACACGCATACACACAAAGTCATGTTTGAAATGATTTCCTTAAATAGACACACATATAACATACTGACGCACATGCATGCATGCGCGCGCACACACACACACACACACACACACACACACATACACACACACAAACACACACACTCAGAGCGAGACACGACACAGCACACATCACAGAACATCACACACACCACACACACACACATCACACACACACACACACAAACACACACACACACTACACACACACACACCCACACAGC
Source organism: Engraulis encrasicolus (assembly GCF_034702125.1). NCBI lineage: Eukaryota > Metazoa > Chordata > Actinopteri > Clupeiformes > Engraulidae > Engraulis > Engraulis encrasicolus. The sequence continues at coordinate 12,533 of NW_026946120.1, read as the reverse complement.
CCACTCTTCACTCATCAGTTACCTTCGCGTCGCTCACTTATCCCCCTTAGTAAACTAATCACCTCACTCCCTTCTCCGCGTCTGCTTTGGTTCTGCTGATCGAAACCGTTTGCCCCCCGCCCTGGGGAAGGGTTAATCCTAAAGTCCCCCAGGATCTGTGTCCTCACCACCTCGGGCGACCTGGTGCATTTCCACTTGCCGCCCAGTGACCCAGGCCAGCACAGATGGACACACCGTGTGGGATGGGAAAGTGAGGTGCACCACCACCGAGGTGGTGGCCAAAGGAAAAGTGGAATGGATAAAAAAACCAAAAACCTGCCATAGTTTTCCTTACAATTCACAAGTAACCTTTTTCAACGGAGAAACTGGTCTACAGATATTATAGAGTGATGTAAGCCTGGTCCTTCACCATTTGGGGTGGGAATTGGTTAGCTTATGCCACCTCAGTAGGTACAATGAGGTAAATGGTTGTAACAGCTGTGTATTATTGTGCGCTCTCGTCGTTGTACGTTACACCATTCATTTTCTACATTTTCTAATTACTGACATATGCTTCTAACTTTTGTGTCTCCTCTGACCATCACTCCATAATACACCACCAACACCATCTTCCCCAAACCACAACGAGGACTCAAACGACACGAGCCATGGCTGCCCCTAAGCTCAGCTCTAACCCTACATGATTTAGCAACTATACCATCAGAAGATTAACTTAGCCAGGGTCCCGCGGACTGAAATCATCTGAATTGAATCGTGAAACGAATCATTGATTTATTATTACTTGTATTTTACTCCGGCTGACGACTATTTTATCCAAAGTGACTAACAGATATTTAAAAGCACAGGCTAATTGTTTACAGGCCCTGGAGCAATGTGGTGGGGTTTAGGTGCCGTGCTCAAGAAGATGACATCAGCTGGCCATGTAAGTGGAGTGGAGGAAGGGTTGGGATTTCGAACGCTGCAAGCCACTACCCTCTGATCTAAAGCCCATCTCCTGACCCACTAAGCCATTGGCTGCCCCACATAGAGTCAGGAACTCGTGAATCAGACTGCTTTAAATGATGTGGTGTTTGTTCTTCTGCCCGACCATTTTAAGCATTAGACCTGCTTTGGAGAGCCAGGTCCATAACAAACACAGCACGTTCATTAGATCAGACACTGTATGCTAAAAAATACAAACGATCTTTTTTTTCTTCTGTTTGTGTATTTCGTATTGTTTAAGTTTTGTGAGAGTACTTCCTTTCTTCATTCAAAAAGACTCAAGCAGCAGAGAGAGGATCAAAAACCACGCTAGGCTAGGCTATTGTCTGGAAATTTGTCCCTCCTCTCCTCTGCAGTAGATGTTTTTTTTTTCTATTTACTAAGGATGTGTGTTGTGTGTTGTGGTGTTAGTGTTTGTGTTGTGGGTGTTGTGTTGTGGTGTGTGTTGTGTGTGTGTGTGTGTGGTTGTGGGTTTGTGTGGTGTGTGGTGTGTCCTGTGATGTGTGGTGTGTCTGGTGTGTGTTGTGGGTGTGTGTGTGTGTGTATGTGTTGTGTTGTTCCATTGGTGTGTAATAGTGAGATAGAGGTGGGGGGGGTGGTGTGGGGTATGTGTAGTGTGTGGCGTGTGCGCGCGGCCTGTGTGTGTGCGCCGTGAGTGAATTGTTTAACGTGTGGGTATGCAAGAGAAAAGTGTGTGTGTGTCACACATATGGTGTCAACCTCATGATAAAGTAGCCCCACTTGGACACACAAAGATCCAATATGCTCTGAAGGACCTCCAGACTCCCAATTGTTACGCCTGTGAAAGTGTGTGTGTGTGTGTAGTGTGTGTGTGTGTGGTGTGTGTGTGGTGTGTGTGTGTGTGTGTGTGTTGTGTGTGTGTGTGTGGTGTGTGTGCGTGGTGTGCGTGATGCTGTGGGGCTTGTGTGTGTCTGGTGTGTTGTGTGTGGGTGTGTTAATGTGTGTGTGTGTGTAGGTGTGTCTGTTTGGACAGATCAGAGAGCAAGACCATTCAAGTTGTGTGTTGGGTGTCGTGTGTTGTGTTGTTGTGTGTGGGTGTGTGTGTGTGTGTGTTTGTGGTGTTGTTGTGTGTGTGTTGTTGTGTGTGTGTGTGTGTGTGCGCGTGCGTGCCGTCGCGGGCGTGTTGTGTGCGTAACACTGTTTTCCACCTTGGACACGAGATTCCAAGATGCTTTTCTAGGCCCTCCAAGACAGCCACGCTTTGTTGTGGCTGTGGCGGGGCCAAAAACAAAAGGGTCTTGCCTACACCTAAACCCTCTCCCTCTCTACGCTACTCCTCTCCCTCTCTCCCTCCCACCCATCTTCACCTCCTCTCCTCTCCTCCTCCTCTCCCCGTCCTCTCCCTCTCCTCCCACCCAGCCACCTCCTCTCCTCTCTCCCCATCCTCTCCTCTCCTCTCCCTCTTCCTCTCCTCTCGACTCTCGCTCGAGGTCCCTCTCCCAACCACCCCATCACCTCCTCCTCCTCTCCTATCGTCCCCATCTCCTCCTCTCGTCTCATCATCCCCTCCCGCCGACCATTGTTCCAGCAGCATGCCACGCAGTAAAAAAGAAGCCTCAGATCTAAATCCTTAAAGGTTTTTTAGCTACTCGAGCTAACTCATGGATCGTACAGAGAGAGAGAGAGAGAGAGAGAGAAGTAGGAGAGGAGAGAGAGAGAGAAGAGAGAGAGAAGAGAAAGAGAGAGAGAAGAGAAAGAGAAGAGAGAGAGTGAGAGAGAGAGAGAGTACAGAGCAGAGAGAGAGAGATAGAGAGAGAAGGAGAATTGAATAGAAAAAGAAAGAGAAAGAGAAAGAAAGAAAAAAGGGAGCGCAAGACTGGGAAGGCTTTGCAGGGGCTAAGAAAGAGAGAAAGTGAATAAGCATTAACATTAGAGGCGACTGGATGTACAAACCAAAACCATGGCTCTCTAATCCAAGATCAATGCGATCAGAACAAAAAAAAAGTTCTGTTAATGCTGCCTCATGCTCGTTAGTCCATAAGCACGTAATACTGTAATCCGCATCAAGATCCATTTAAAACATAGCACTCCTGGCTCTAGATGGTGTTAGCAAGGGCGTGTTGTGTTGGTGTGTTGTTCGACGCAAGCGTGATGAAAGTGTAGATGGGACACAATAATAACCGAAGAAATTGGCCCCTCTTAAGGCCAAAAGCAGCTTGAAGCTCCTCGAAGAGCCCTCTAAGAGCTGCGGCGGTGTTTTGCAAAAAACAATGGAGGGCGTGTTGTTTTTTTACGCAGTTGTAATATAAAAGCGATCAGAGGATCCATTTTAAAAAGGCAGCCCTTCACAGGAAATGTTTTTCCCTTTCCCAGCAACCTTTTGTGTGTGGAGAAATGCAATGTGGTACACTCTTTCATTTTACATGAAAGCACTTTTTTTTACACAAAGGTGTACAACTAGTACAAGACAAGTCCAACCCAGACTTTACTAAAAGCTATTCTTTCTTACCAACAAAATAGTGATTCAGGCGACCTAGCGATTTGCAACGACTAGAGTGATAGTTTTGTAGTTGAACCCCTCAGCTAATATTATTGCAAATTAGCTTTAACGCCATTTTTCGGTGACAGAGCCGCCAGCACACCAAAGGGAAAGTTGGAATGCTTTTGCATTCTGCTATTTAACGGATAATAGCGACATACTTCCTAAGTCCCTTTCCCTTACTCACCTATACGCGTAGCGTCCGTAATAGTCCGCTCTCTCTCTCTACTACAACAGCCTAAAGGCTGTCTAGCGTTTTCTGTCCAATTGATCTTCGGTCGCGGAGCGCCGAGTGTGATTCCGCCCGGGTAACAGCCATGGCCAACAAGACTTCCTCCCTCTCTCAAATTTTTTAAAAAAAAAAAATAAATTAGTGATTAGAATATAGTCTTTTTAGAACCTATAGACTTTGGGTGTTGTTGTTTCGGGCGTATCCTTCTCAAAGTGGTAGGGAGGGGTGGTGTGTTTGCCATGCCCCCTAGACCAGTACGCCTAACATCACCCCCGACACATCATTTCAGTCCAGCACACTAGGGGGATCACCTGGCCCCGCAGTAAAAAAAAAAAACAAAGTGCCGATTGTAATTATAGATCCCCAGAGAGTGTAAAACACGACTTCATTTTACCTGCTGATGTGTTCTGGACATGAAGACAACGCGCCAAAAAGGAAATAAATCTGCTCTGACAGCCACATCAAAGGGTTCAAGTGGAGGCGTACTGCTACTTAATACAACTGGGAATGCTGTTGCTAAGCTGCGGCTGCGGGCCAACACCTATCTGGGCCTTCCCTCCCCAACTCTCCAAGAGGAATGTTTCTCTCTCTCTTCTCTCTCTCTCGCTCTCTCTCTCTCTCACTCACAGCACACACCACACCACACACACCACACCACACACACACACACACACCCACACACCACACCAACATACACAAAGCCTGGGAGAAGAAGGTGAAATTGGGATAAGAACCATGACAGGAGAAGAGTGTTGGACACGATTCATGGCGAACATGAAAACGTGTTAAATGGCACACAGTGGAGAGAGGGGCAATCCTACCTGATTGTCACCCTGGGGACAAGTAAACACCAAACGTCGTTCAAGTGCTAATAAGTAAGGGTTATTTTCGGCGCAATAGTCGCTTCCGTGGAATAGCAGCACGACAGAGAGAATCTTTTCGACCCCGACGCGGAGCGGAGGGGTCTTGTGCGCTCTGAAGTGCTGCTATTCCACAAAGCGACCGACGCGCCGAAAGTTAACCCGCTTATTATATGTGTATACTTAAAATGATTTGCACACATGCGGGGACATTTCTTTAGACCTATTGTTTAATTTATGTTAAGAGTTGGTTTTGTCTAGCGCAAAACAAAACAGTGCCCGTTGTGAACACGGACGCTCTCTAGGGCAAGACAGCTAGGTAGGCTAGCCCAGGACAGGTGTGTCTATCACAGCAGCTGATTAGAGTGGACAAAAGACGGACCCCCTGCGGAGTGATCAGAAACATTCGCTATTAGCCCACTGGACTTGTATACCAGAGCCCGTGGAGTGGCTTTAGCAGTGAACGTCTTGTTGCCGATTGACAGCGGTTCGCAGCCAAGGGGACAAAAAAAACGGGGGGTTTTTTGCTGTGGGTCTATCACAGCAGCTGCTTTGGAGGTCTTGTTGTAAAAAGCGCTTTAGGCAGTGAAAAGTCCTTGTTGCCATTGGGGTTTGGACAGCGGTTTATTGTTTAGACACAAGGCCCGTCCAGGTTTATCGAAAAAATAAAAGACGTACCGGACGTTGGGGAGCCCCGGGTTGAATGAGATGGAGCATGACGCATTCGACACCGAAAGATGACGTCACAACCATATAATAACAGCTGATACAACAAAACCAAAGGACAAAACTACTACTGTATGTTATTATTGAAATAATAGGAGATTGTGGAGGAAAAACCCATGTTAAATGACGCTATTTTACAACTTTGGGAATGGTGATTGGGGCTGTGGGGACCGGGGGCGACAAAAGGGGGGTGGCCGAAGGGAAAGGGAGAAAGGGGACAAACCGCACACATCAGGTGGTCAAAGGACTCGCTAATAAAAAAATCTAAAAGAAAGAACACCAGATAAAAAAGACAATACTGCGTTGGTTGATATTGCAATTACAGTGGGTGCATGTGTCTGGAAAGCGTACGGTTGCCTAACTCATATCAGCTACTTTTGTTGACGTTGCAATGCAATTTCCCATTGGCAACTACCGAAATTGCTTTCTGCGTAACAAACATAAAGCTTTCTCAGAAGTGCCACAGTAGTGTGGATAAACAGACTGCAAATAAGTGGAGACGAGATAAACAGTTGTTACGTATCATACGATGGTGTAACTTCAAGTCTGCTCCAAATTACGTTGCCGGGCCGCGACTAGCGTACCGTGATCAGGAGGGTTACCCGGGCCTGTTGCCATTCGGAATGCGGGGGCAGCAGTTATCAGCACCTGCTTTTGCAGAAGCAGCGGTGCTGCCCTGTGCTCTATGGGGCTGTGTGGTGGTTTGCATTCGCGTCCTTGCCCGCCCCCAATTTTAAGTAATAGTGAGAAATACAGTCAGCAAATTGCAATAGTTTATTTAGGCTATTGGGCATTTTGCTGTGGGCATGTTGATCAACAACAACAGTGTTAGCCCTAAACAAGACCACAACCACAAAACCCAATTTAGGACCATAGGCCTATTCAGAAACCGTTTCCACAACCTCACTGATCACAGTTGCTTCATCTGTAATGCCGGGGCTAAGAATAACGAAAATAGCAAAACGACGTAGGCGCGACTAAACCGTAATGAGGCGAGACTGAGGGGGGAACATGAAATCAAGTGTGCGGAGGTGGGTGCGGGTTCCACGGACATTATTTTGATGTGGGGACCGATGTCGCTTGCTTTGTGTAGCCCTATCAAGCACAGCCTGTCTGTCCTCATCTTTGTGCTGCCGAATGAGCACAAAAAACAACAAATTTGAACCACCGTTGATAGTTGCGAGTCAAACAGGCCATGAAACAACCATCTGTTAGCCTAATGAAGTAGTGACCCCGTTACTGTCAGCATGAGAGAGGTGATTTTACATTTGGCGACGACATTCCGGTTTAAAACTGGGCGCATGCCGCTTCCCCTATCTGCAGGTTAACATTACCTTGATCTACGGCCCCCCCACTGTCGTTACCACAAAAAACCAAGGTAGCACAACTTAATAACCTATACTACAGCCATCTATACTGGTAAGCCTAATAGTAGTTGAAGACGTGGGGTAGTATTGGTGCACTGGGTTTTTTTATTGATTTTTTGGTTTTGCAGACGGGGAAGCGAGAGTTGTGGATTTGTGTTTAATCTGCTTCAGTGCCCTAGCTCCATTGTATGTTGATCCCTCCCTCAGTTTTAGGCTACAAACGTGGAAGGAAGAGTCCCACAGCCAATTGCGCCAACGACGTAACATTGGGTATTTGACTCAAATAACACAAGCTGTGATTACACCCCCCACCCGCCGAGTACCCCCCTCACCACCACCCCACACCACCCCCCCCACAAGACCGCCAGTTCCGAACAAGTGTTTGGTTGTGTGTTCATTATTCTGTTCCTGCATTCAACGTCCTCAATTTCCGCTCCCTAACCTTATAGGCCTAAGTGATGTCTGTGATTATTTCTGCACTACCTATTCAAGTTCAGGATCCACGGATATCCTCAGGATAGCCTAGGGAACGGACTAATAGGTGTTGGAAGACGTTTTTTGTTTGTATGGTCGCTTGTGAAACATTTCATTCCTTTCAATTGACAGCTGTTGTGGCGCGATCGACCGGATTTTTGCACACGGTTTTTAACTGTGGGATGTGATTGTGTCACACATGACATAACAGTCTGTTAACACCAGGTGGGGCTAATCATCTGTGATTAGGACTGCAAATTCACAGTATGCTTCGGGTGGAGATGCGAACCAAAACACAGTAGCTATGGACTGGGGAAACCTATGACTCCTTCGCCTAGGCTGGCTATAACTCTTTGCTCGCGCCACCGACATGTCACAAACAGGCTGTGCAGATACCGTGGCACTGCACCTGCACTGGCTTTGTAACCCACACATGTCCCATCCCCACAGGACCAAACATTCATGTTCTGAAAAGTTCAACACGTTCTGAACAATTTTAGCCGCTTTGCATTAAGTTTTCGAGCCACATCTGCCTTGTCCCCCGGTGACGCAACATCGAAAGTGAACGACAGAGACTTGTTCACGAAAATAAACTGAATGGAAAGATTTCATTAAAAAAAACCCACAGCATTTCTATGAAAAATGTCTGGGTCGCCCCTTCACTGCCTATGCCTAATCCAGGATGCCACGCTCTAGCAACCAATGAGAAAGAGAGGGAGAGACGGAGAGAGGAAGAGAGCGATTAGCGGCGTATCGCTGTGGTGTGCCAGTGTGGGTGTGTGTGTTGGTGTGTGTGTGTGTGGTGGTGTGCTCGTAGGGTGTGTGCTGGTTGGTGTGTGTGTGTCGGGGGTGTAAACCTTTGAAGTCGAATAAAAAAACAACACCTCCCCCAATTTCAGCATCGATGTTGGTGAGTACTAACAAGTTTTCACTTATTTGACCTCGGACTATCTTGTTACCATCTCCAGTCAAGTATATTTGACAGTTCCTTTAACAATAAAGCCATCGGTAGGACCTATAGGCCAAACGATATCCAAAATATCCCTCCGCAAATTATCCTGCATTGCGCCTGAGTCATAGGCTAAAACAAACTTTATGTTAGGCATACTAACTTATTTAGCTTACTTGTATGTAGCCTTATTTAGGCCTATTATCGTATGTAGGCTTTAACGTGGGCCCTATTGTAATAAAATATCGAAGAAGAAGTAAAAATGGACACGACAGACAAGTTGAGGCTTACTGATCGTCGCCTATTTACAGCAAATCCGAACATGCGGCTTTATGAACAGGCACTAGCCTGCGGGAGTGCAAACATCTTTCTGTGGCCAACTATTGAGATAACCAGGGCCATGCCATGAATTCAACTACCTTGGGCCCAGCACTAACTAATTCCTGACACGCGGACTACAATTGCTTGGATCTTCAGTGGGTCCGGGGGGATGGGTGGTGATTGGCACACGCGTTTGATGTATTTTTTTCCCTCACCCCATGCATGCACGGGAACACACAGGGTCCGGGACATTCACCCAATGAAGTATGACTGATGCCGGCTCTCTAAATATGCCTGTTGCAACCATCACATCGTAGCCTAATTATTCACCACATCACGATCCAAGTCACAAATTAGTAGCTCCTCTTGGCAGAGTGAAACCTATGCACAAATTAACGTCCTCCCTGTAAGGCTGCACTAATTCAAACAGGTAGACGGAGTCGGCTAGCTGTATAGCCAAGTCTATAACAATGTAGGCCTATTTTTAGGGAATTTTCCAATTATCGAGGCTATGTTTAACGACTAATGATTTGGTTGCGCTACGACGGCGGTCTCAAGACAACAGTTGGAACATAGTCATCTCAAGTGCTCCCATTTTTTCTTTGATCCTGCTTTAAAAGAGTCAATGGGCGCAGATGTGGACGAGAGGGACCGGATTGAATGTTTGGTGAAAATGAATGAACGGGTGTTTCCTTCATTCGTCCCGACCCGTGTCTACTGGACCACTAAAATCCCTTTTGCCTGGATACCAACTGCTTGGACCTGTTTCATACTTTCGGATATGTTAAAGTTTTCGAAGTAAATACGCAGTGTTTCATTCGTCCCCATTTTCATGAGTCGCCTGCCGGCTCCCCTATGGCCGAAACTGTTACAGTTTGAAATGCGTCCTCTCCAAACTGTGTGTGGTGGCTGTGTGGTGGTGTGTGGGTGTGTGTGTGTGGGCGAGAGAGGGAGAGCGAGAGCAGCGAGGGAGAGAGGCGCTTAATTCCCCGCAGACAGAGTAAGGCGATGTACCTCCAAAATATTAGACCAACATGCATCTTATTTTAGACTAAGTAGGACATCAGGGATTGTATTTTGGCTTCTTATTCTTTATTTTATAGCAACGCACCGACCTAATTGGTTCCTCTGCTCTGAATAAGGCACAGAAGGCTAGGCTATATTTGTAATGAGTTTACGCGCACCGAGCGTCATCTAAACTGTTGGTCACAAGTCCCCGGTGCCTCATTATGAGCAGGAACATAAACTATACGCAAGTTGGCTAAACATTAAAGTCAGTTTACAGCCATGGCTATGATGAATTAACCAGTTTTCCTTGTTGTAAAAAAAACCACTTTTCCCGGTGGGCGCAAGGTGCGATCATTTCTGACTGACGACCGGCAGATGAAATCGCTTGATGAGGAACTCCATGATTAGTGAGATGACCTTGTCATAGGCCTAGTATTTCCCAGCATATATGTCCGTTCCTTGCCCCTCTCCTAAGTCTCACAATGTCATCCTCGCAAATCCAGTTGTACTTGGACTGCATCTTTTAACAATCCGACTGGCCTTTGGAATCGCAGACCGACGCGCAGGGACATCTGCAGTGAGCGTGTCGTGCCGTGTGGCGAGTGGAGGCTGAGGTAAACTTCAGACCCGCTAACAGTTATAAGACCTAGGACTAGCGAGTGGGCAGTGTTGTCAAATCACGTCATGGAATAAGTGCAGGGATTACCTGCGTAGCCACTTAATTATGGAACCGTGAGTGTCAGTGTTTGGTGAACTGCCCTTATGGACGAAGTGGTCAAGGCTCTTATCTGTCACCTAAGCTCTTGCGCTGTCTCCCCTCAGCCTCGCAATGGATGGGAAACTACCTGGCCACTTTGGGGTGCCACCGGATTACTCTTTTAGATTTCTGTTGTAGTTAATAAATTATTATTTTTAAAAAATCACCAAAGATATTTGTGTCTTGGCCCCACGTAGTTGGTGGTGTACCAGTAGCTCTCCAGGGTATTTGGTAACAAGGGAGAATGGTGTCGCTGGAAAAAATGCGACCCTCTTTCTCACCTGGGGGTAGCTACATAACGCCCCAAAAAACCCGACAGTTGGTGACACCTTAATTTTGGAGCACGAAAAAACAGCAATAATCAGGTTAGGACTTGCTAATTTTTGCTCAATTTGTAGCAACATTAAATTCAGTAGGGGAAGTGTAGGTTAGGTTATCGACCAACCAGCTGTTGGTCGATGTGAGATAAAATAGCCGATACGCTTACAGCGGGCCCCCTTCAAAACGAAGGGCGGCTGTTGTAGGATTACTGCGGTGAGGTGTATTGCACTCTCATGTAATTGTTTACCAAACGAAAGAAAGTATGCACACCCATCCTCAGATCAAAAACAAGTCTGAAAGTTGGGCAATATTAGACGTTTCATCAATGCTTTGCGAATGCGATAATCGGTATGCGCTTCTGGCTACACTCCACGTTACCATTTTGGGTCAGAGCTTGCACCATTTAATGCAATTCATCCGATCTATCATTTATAAAAAAAAAAAGAAAATTCATTACATTACAGATTTAGGCTATTCTTTTTATGACTCTTCCTACTTGGCCTGGCGGTGTTCTCACACAATTTATAGGCATGTGTTGTTATCCGCGAATCATCGGTGCGTGCTGGTCTGAATATGAGGCATATATTAATAGATGCAGAGTCAGCAGGCGTCTAAAACATTCCAAGCGCTCCCAAGTGCCACGCCGGACGGTTGTTGTGGGTACACTGCGCGCTAGGCCCGTTGACGTAACACGAGGGTGGATGACGTGGCATTACCTCGGCTTTAAAGGGTGTGGGTGCATTGGTAGGGGGAACCGGAGCTGACGTAGATTCTCCATGATGAATATACATGACAGTAATAAAGCAGTCCTCCTTACCATTGTCAGCAGTAGACTACTGTGAAAACGTGGTTCAGGTAGAAGCCACCACCCACAATTGAGTTATTACTTTCTTATAATGCAACTGTATATCAATATTGATTAATGCTCCGTGACTCACCCTCCAGAGTCAGAATCCAACCATGGACGTCTGATTGATTTTCGAGTATCAAAGCATTAGCCGTGGTAAAACGAACCACAAACAATGGATCAAGCACGACAATAACGAAAAAAACAGTGGATAAATTCAACAATTGATTGATGTGACCTCCTCTAGACGTCTAAAAAGGGAGAGGAGAACACTTTCTTAAAATCAGTACTAGGCCTATTCAAGGGCACACTTCATAAAGAATGCTAGAAAAATATGGCACATAGAAACTGTCGAACCTGTCATCATTTTGTCACCGAACTGTGATCATTCTTAGCCTTTTCATATCAGTGACAACGACAGAATTGACTTCGTAAGAATTCGGGCATGACCGTCAACTTCAAAACAAGATCTTGATTAACAATAGGTTGGGCACCCCTGTGTGCTACAGTGTATTTATCCATATATATATTATTGGTCTATTTATGGATTTTTATTTTTTTTTACTGTGTATGACTTTCTGTTACGTTTTTCGTGCGCTAAGTCCGCTTATGCTGAGGAGATAAACAGATAAATCACAATATTAAAACAGGAAAAAAAAACGCTAGTTGACGGGAATGGGAAATAAAGAGTGGAGGAAAGTAACAGCTGGTGAATCATGGTCTTCTTACAGGAGGCTTTAACGCATCCGGACAAAACGGACAAAATCATCAACAAGTGACGTGGGTGTTGTCATAAAAAATCTGGGGCCCGTTGGATGGATGGGGATTTAATCTCAGAGTCAACTCTCCTGTGAAGAGCCACTAATTTTTAACGAAACCCAGCAAGTGTGCAGAAACAAGCAACAGCTCACCTTCCTGACTGGCTCTCTCCTCCTCTCATCTACGGTTCGTGCAATCTCTCTCCTCCATCCGTCAGCTCATCATCGTCTGCTCTCTCTCTCAACTCCCTCCCTCCCTCCACCCGCCCCCTCACACACACGACACAAATCGGACACCTAATGAGGTGAGATAAAAGTGCCATGTTATACAGTATGGCCTGTCGGACATCGCAGTGCGCTCTCCGGTCCAAATGGTTCAATCACCCATATTTCCCCTGTCGCGATCTGAGATTATGATCGAGGAAATTTGAC
>NW_026946119.1:12500-19189 GCF_034702125.1 Engraulis encrasicolus | reverse complement strand
GCAAACATTTTCACCAGTCAGTTAATAAGATAACCACACCTAAAGGTGATCTTAAATGCAATCATTGTAGAATACATTTTCATGAATTAAAATGTAAAATGTGTTGCAATTATAATGACATACTGCAGCCCTGTATTCATCACTCATTGCTGTTGTTATTGCAAATCAATTAGTATGTTACTTTGTTATTTTGGATATAAATGATCACATGTAGCAATGATTTTTCATAACATTTCTCTTCCTGACTGTATCGGCAGTAAATCTGTGCAGAGTGCTGTGAATTTTCATTCTATCGTTTGTTTTAACTTCTATCGAATGTATAACGAAGTAGGAAAATCTTGTCACCCTAATCATATTTAGTCAGCGGTTAACAATCATGTCATTTTCAAAACATTCTTTTAAAGAATAAAATGTTTCTTACCCAACTATCCTAAAGTTTGGAAAAGGGCTTCAGGAGACGATAAATGTGTTTCATGCGTTGGTAGTCATCCAGGACAAAATAGAAAAGCAAGTCAGCAATGACTATGAAGAAACACAAATAGCCTACTTCCTCATCTGGTGACATCACACTTTTCTCACAGCTCTTAGGTCAGCCAGACTACCTCTTACAGTCATAATGCCACCACCAGCCATCTACCAATCATGACCAAGTTCACTCCAAAAGTCCCTCACCAGGCATTTGAAATATGTGACCGAATATTGCTTCACTATATTGTTGCTTTGCAAAAATGGTAAATACTAAATAGTGATGTGCAATATACAATGTATGGGTACAATGATGTATAATCAAATCACTGAACCCAACCAGTCATAAACCCCAATGGTCATAAAAAGGCTGAGTGTGATGGGGCAGTATGAGCTCCTACCCAACCCCCTAAACCAGTGGTTTTCAACTGGAACAGTCTTGGGACCCACCATTTTCCACTCTCATTCGGTCGCGACCCAATTTTTTTTTAGCGACACTCGAATGACTGGTTGCACACTACTATCTCATATAAACATTCTGATTTTATGTATGACGACAGATGACACAAGTTCAATCGCCTATAAAAAATAAACGTTGTAAATCTTTGCCGGAAAAGTTGGATATTTTTTTTGTTTTGTTTTAGCGAATGAATGAATTACGATTTTTTTTTTTCACCACGGCTCCGCGACCCACTTTTGGGTCGCGACCCACCAGTTGAGAAACACTGCCCTAAACACAACCACCATACACACCCCTTCCTGCCCTCCCCTTGGATGCCCTCAGTACCTCGAGTGGTAGTCTGACATACAGGGCATTTCCCGGTGGGTTGATTGCTGTTCGTTTTTTTATATTTTTTGTAGAGACTGGCCCATAATTTAGAGGGGTTTGCAAAAATGCCTTGGCCTTTATATTGTTCCAGTCCAGTGATGCTTCACTGCCCTTCTCCGGGTACCTCATTCCAGGCCCCAATCATCCTAAAGTTCACTAGAAAAGTTTAAAGACATTTTATAACATGCGACTTCAAGAGTACCTAAAGCGCAAATAATAAGCCTACTGCATATCTTATTAAAAGCCTACAAGTGAAGAGCTAAGCAGCAAGGACCATAATGTATATCATCCTATAGTCTGATTTCTGACAGAACATACTTGAATTTTTCGAGAACCCCAGTTCAGAGCTTAGTCTGATCCATGGTAATAGATCAACTACGCTGTGTATGTAGACAGTACTGTACTGACAGTGAAACTCAGTGCAAACGTGTTGCTGAGCTACGCTTCCTGGCAATTCTGCACATTTTCACACCTTTGGCTGAGGTTTAGCTGAGGTACAGCATAGACATTTACTGTACAGGATGACCTGGATTGAAAAATAAAGACCATTTCAGGTCATAAATGTGCCTAGCTACGTGCTATTCATACAGTATGAATGCAGTGCTTGACCCATTAAGAGCTAATAAAGGATGTTATTTCTTATTAGGACATTAAATAATCAACAACATCATTATAAAACAAATAAGCAATCCATTATTTTATTTTATAATAATTACAATAGGGCAATGGATACAAAAAACACAGCTTAAGACCTCATAGTACTTTAATGCAGAAACATCACAACAGTAAATAGCATTATTAACATCAAAATGTCATTCAACACACTTCTTTCCAAACAGGTTATTCACAGGATGTAGGCCTACTACTGAATTAATTTAGTTAAATTCATCTCTTCATTTCTATCCAATGTAAGCTGTAAGGCGTTAAGTTCTGCCAGGAAGATGAGACGGTATTCAGCTCAATTATTCTCTTGCATTAACCAACCAATCACTTTACTTGTTCTTAGGCACACCCTCTCCCTTGCATTCTCATTCATTTACCTACAGCCAATAGGATGCCTGCCCGCTCATTCATAAACCCTCTGTCTATCTCTGCTCTTCCGCTGACTAGAGTACGCTGGTGTCGACGCTCCCACCACCTCCCCTTCAGCCTCCATCGCTGGCCGGTCCTCGTCCCATGAAGAGGCTCTGCAAGGTGTCCCTGCTTTCGATGCAGTCCGGCATCTTCTCTTCAGCCTTGCCACTACGAGCATGCTGAGATCGTCTGCTCTAATCATCACGGTCCTTGGTCGATGGTCCTCTCGTTACTCTGCTGTGGATGCCACCACCACCACCTCCAGCCACCGTCACCATTTGGTCCCCGTCCTGTGAAGGGGGGTAGGCTCTCGCCCTCCTGCCTTATCCATGATATGCGCCCTCTTCATCTGAATTATTCTAAGCAGGCAGGGGCCTACGCCAAAGAGAATCACTACTGCATACTTCAGTGTTTCAATAAATATATTACACTTCATTTGGTCTATCGAGTCTTTCATGGTAGAATTACACATACCTTCTGTTGTTTGTCTTTCTACTCTGAACCCTGCTATTCTGGTCTTGGGTCAAATTAAGAGGCATTAACCACGAACACCACACTTCTGGGTAGTTGCTCTGTGCTAGCCACAGTCACGCTGGGGTGATATGGGCCATCGTTCACACTCGTGCATGTCATGTTGGTGAGCTCTGTTTCCTGTTAACATGCACACAGATCCACGCGCCAGTGGTGTGTGTCTCTCACTGAATTTCCCCTGCAAAGTGGGGTTCCCCTGTTGTGGTTTCTGTGTGTACACAATTTGTTCACATTAACCTGGTCAAAAAAAAGAGTATACTTCTGCATTTTGTCTGATAGCCTCAAAAAAGAGTAGGTCTATTTGTATGTATTTTATCTGATTCCAAGTGTTATGCTGTGTGTCCATTGTTCTGTTGTCTCTGAAGTGATAGTCTCTTAACTGAGCCACTCAGCACCAGCCTTCATCAATGTACCACCTCCATAAATCATGTGCTAGTCTGCATTCATGAGACATGTCCATGTGATGCTTGAGGGATGACACATGCATGTCTGACTTTCACAACTGGGCAAATCCCTGGAGTAAACAAAACAAGCAGACAGACGGGAAGCTGAAACAGCTTTAGAATGTGTTCAATATATTAGAATGAATTTAAATATGGTAATAGAATTTGCGCTGACAGGGACAGTGGTGAAAATGTAAGCCGGACACTAGTCACTTATTACACAGTCTTGACACTTAAAAGAAGGAAAATCTGCAGGCCTACTGTGACTGCTCACTGATTTATTCAGGTGTATACTGATTTTCCTTCCTTTTTATATACGCGTCTGTTTGATCCAGCACCAGAGGGTGGCATAGGCTACACAAGCTTCTGTTGTCAAGATGGGTAGCATGTGAGAAAACTTAAGATGAGCCACAAAAAAAGTCTTTTCAACATTTCTNTTTACCATTAGACCAATAAATGATTAGATTTTTCTTGGCTTTTCAATTATCTAGCGTTGGAATGTTAGATGAAATGTCCCCTGCTGCCTCCTCGAGATGTACACAACACTGGAGATGTGCAGTGCATAAATAAAATCTTCCGAGATGGGGAAGTAAAAAAAAACAGAGCCTGCCTCGAGCTGTAATACAATAAAGGCAAAAGTGAAACCAACTAATTCATCTTCTGACCTGTGTGTCATCTGTCAAATGGGCTGCTGTGCCTGTCTTACGTCAGTCTGTGTGCGTAGTTGGTGAAATGGTGTAAACAATCAAATGGCCTAGTTTCAGTTCATGGAAATTAAGAACAGACTTCCCTAAACCTCATTTTAAACATAGGCCTACATTCCATGCAGAAATACCCACAGAAATACCCCAGTATAGAAATATCCACATGCGGCCTATAGAATAGACGAGAAGAGAAGAGAAGAGAAGAGAAGAGAAGAGAAGAGAAGAGAAGAGAAGAGAAGAGAAGAGAAGAGAAGAGAAGAGAAGAGAAGAGGGCCTATAGAATAGAATAACAGAAAACGGCTTAAAAAATAGTAAAGACTAAACATGTTACCAAATCTCTAAAGCAGTCTGCTTTCAAGGTGTGGTTTATTAAGCCAAATACTTCTTTGTTGGGCAACAAATGTAAAAGTTTAAAACATTGGTGGAATATTCGACAATCAAATTTATCATAATATCATAAGGAAATTGTTCAAATAACCCACATGGTCAAAATTATGACTATGACTAGCAATGCAATCAGCATTTTATTATGATAAAAAAAAAAAAAAATTAAGCATTTTTGGCACAATCAGCCTTTTTGCTGAACTACAGGCCTGTGGTATGTGGTTGTCGTGAAGGGTTGAACAACATAAAGCATTTTTCTAAACTCTGGCAGTCTTACAGCTGTATGTTCCTCTCACACGGGTAAGTGGAGTTTCCTTATTTCAAAGAAAATGTTCATTCAAGCTATACATTTACAGTATATGTATGCATTATAATGTACAAAGAATCTTATGTCATCAAAGACATAATACAAGAACTTTCGAAGCTGAATTACTGAAACAACTCTGTTAGTTGAGCTATTTTTTTTCTGCTCATTTTTTGGAAATGTTGTGGACCTCTTCACACGAATACAACAACCTCACAGCAAATCTGCAAAATTGTATAGATACATTGCAAAACCCAACATGGTTTGCTTATGTAAATCTACAGTTGTAAAATGAAATGTTTTTGTACCCTATCATTAACACACTCATCATACATGAACACATTGCAGCAACTAGACACAGAGAGTAAAGATTAAAAACACAATTTGACTCTTGGTTTCTCTATTCAAGAAGTATGTCATTTTGAGGGAGTAAGGAGTCTAGAATGCGTTAATCATTTGGAATTTGTGTGTTAAGCAGTGAGATGTGTTCACAGTTATGCAAAATGAGTGTCGTGCAATGGATTGTTTTTGTTACATCTTTCAAAGTGTGTGTTATAAACGTCAAACTGAGTGCAAAGCAATTTTTGTGCTATTAGTTTGTCTGATTTACAAAAGTAGCCAACATTACAAACATTTTGTATTTAGGCCTATGAAAAAACTGTTAGGTATTGCATGTCTACCATTCTGAGGTTTTTGTGGCAAAAAGCTTGATGTGTTGATAGATCATGGGCGTCATCTAGTGGAGTAATTAAAAACTCAATACCTAACGGTACATGCCATGACACTAGGCCTATTGTTATTTAGGAAATGCGGAAACATTATTCATGTAAATAAATTAGGTAAGACAGTCAGTAGCAGTACGGTAGTAAGACTATTGATTTGCTTTAGTAAAAGACTGAAGATCTACATTTGATAGGTACCATGCATGTATGACTGTAATTTAGAGCTTATCATATTTATATAGCTTGTACTTTTTAGAAATGTAGGCTATATGAATTATTTTTAAACATAATTTAAACTTGAATTTAAGGTGACACTGTCTGGAATTAGGATTCAAACATTTATTTTTTTCCCCTCTCAAACACATCTGCAAACTTGCTTCACACAGGATTGCGCAAGACTCAAGGTAGGAAGTCTGTTTGCAGTGCTCTCTTTGTACTTGAGGAAAAGAAGCTCAGTTGGCTTGTGGTCCTGTAGCCTTTTGTTGTTAAGCCTTTATTATATAGGCTATCTTTCACACATGCTCCGTCAACACGATGTTCTGTGATAGATTGCAGCTTCCCATCCTCAGGAGGGGAAGGCAAAGGCAAAGCAAGGCAAGGGAGATTTGTTACCTCTTCCATGGAGGTTATGTTTTCGTCTGTCTGTCTGTCTGTCTTTCAGCAGGATAACTCAAAAAGTTACTTTACTTTATGAACGGATTTGGATGAAACTTTGTGGAGTTGTTGGAAATGACCAAAGGAACAAGTGGTTACATCACAAACCGGAACCAGGATTTTAAAAAATTATTCTTCACCATTGAAATCTAGACGTCCTTAGTGACCACAAATTGAATTGCGGGACAGGGCAAATGTTGACATTCCAATTTGAAAAAGACTTTTAAAAAAATAGGTTGTAACTTGTCAATTGTTCTGTCAAACAGATTCCTTGGCTGAGGTCTGCACTCTCTAAGTGCGTTTCTAGTTTATAAAGTGCATTTCATACACAGAGGTAGACCATTACTTTCCCAAACACAGATGAAATAAGAATTAAAAAAAATAAAGGGAAAAGTTTAAATAAGAATAAGGAAGTGCCTGGGTATGGTTTGGTGATGGTTTCAAAGAGCAATTCACTGCCAACTTTGCTTTATTTATTTTACTCTGGTCATGTATTCATTCATGTCCTCTGTCAGCGAGTTTGAATATAAGCGGCTGGTAAGTTTAATGTTATGTACTGTAACTTCAAGTTTTGGCAAA
>NW_026946119.1:0-10000 GCF_034702125.1 Engraulis encrasicolus | reverse complement strand
TAGGGAGGGAAAGTAATCTCATCGCCCCCTGCTGGCAACGTTCCAACCCCCTGCAACAAATGAATGTTTTTTTTCTTTGAAAAATTACATCTCGGCCCTGACGACGAAGTAGAAGTAGTGGCAGTCACATTATGGGCATGTTGGCCCGTTTTATCGAACCAGGTGGTCAAATGTTCGGTTTTTCACTGATCTGAGCTGATTTTAATATTCTTTAAAAAGCTAATACAGAACTACACTGACTGGCATGTGTGGCTTGTTTACTCCATGTAATTAGCATAGCCAAATTAGCATAGCCAAACATGAGCCAGAGAGGTGGTTACTCGTCACCACAGAAGCCATCATATCTACTAGGGAATTTAAAACCATACCAAAATGATCGCGTGTATATATGTGTAATAAGAAGACAATGTGGAACTCATAGGATTACAAGAATGTGAAGATATGCGAAGAACTTGCGTTCGTTCGCGTTCATTTGTTTCTCTGTGTTGTCAACGAGGCGCGAAGCACAGCATGCTGGGAGCTGTAGTTCGTTTCCGACCAGATTGGCACAATTTCTATTTTTCTTAAAAGGGCAAAAAATGACTTGAGATTTTCACAGGTAGTAGTTCATGCTATTGTGTACGCTGAAAAATGTGTCTGGTGTTATAGTTCCAAGTCATATCTTTGTGGGATTTTTTTAAAAACTTGTCTATGGGAGTTTCAATAGGATCACCCTGGTGTTTGGAACGTAACCGCTAGGATCGCTGTTTTCCACTTTCCCTCCCAATTAGTTCCCCAGCAAGATAATATGAAATTGCCTAGTGAAAAACCTTTGTCACACTCTGGTCTCTTAGAGTGTACAAACATTCCATCAGAGCATTCCACCATTGTTTTCTATGGGGACCAAAAGTCACACGAAATCGACAAAGACGGAAAAAAAGAGGTACAGACACGCAATAGCATAAGATTACATCTCCAAGCCAAGACGGTCGTTTTAGTGTTCAGCGGTGTCTCTATCTCGAAAGGCCAAGGAACTTAAACATTTTCAATGCAAGCATAAACAGGACTTACCGCATGAATACTCCGGCAGCGGCATGAGCGAGGCGAGCGACGAAAGTAATTGACTTTGTATTGAGTTGCGCAACAAAGGCGATTCGGGAGACTAGACGTGATTCGCGCGATGTGAGCGACAGTTTGTAGTTGAACTCCTGGGAATATTATGCAAATTAGCTATGACGCGGTTCGGCGACAGCCAACACAGCCAATGACGATGTTGGAATGCTCGCATTCTGCCTTTAAAGGACATACTCTAGTCCAGAGCCCTTTATAAGAAGAGTTGACGCGGTCTTTGATCTTTGCTCACGTGGTTTTACGTGGGTTTACGCTAACCTCTTAGGGTCCTGCTAACGGTTAGCTAACACCATCTCTGCCATAGGTTTGTGTTAGCATGGCTAGGTTCAGGGGCGTAGCACCAAATTTGGGGCCCTAGGAACAACTTCTTTCATGGGCCCCCCTACTCACAACCCCCTTAACAACCCCCCACCCCCACCCCCCGCGCGCGAACGCGCGACTGATATTGTCATCCTCCTTGCCTTCCTCAGAAAACCCCTCTAGGCCTATGCTTTCCTCCCCTTCACTTGAATCATCCTCATTTTCAATCATATGATAGCCTATCACAGAACAGACATAATGTCCTTATTTTTCACATCACCAGTTGTGAAAAGTCTGCAATCATATTCATAGAGATGACTTTTAATCACTTCATCACTATGGTGTGAGGGGGAGGAGAGAGACTGGTAAATCTCTCTTCACAATGCATTTAGCCTAATATTTCGTGCAATAAGGAGACATGAGACATTGATATAGAACTGGACTTTCTTCAATATGCATCCCTGAACAGAAACACACGCGCTCGCGCACACATTCATTCACTTGCACTGGCCCGCTGCACGCACCCGCACGTCATCTGTCCGTTAGTTGTTTTTTGGGAGAGCAAGGAATAGAGAATCAGCTGTGATTTACTGGCAGAAGCTTACTATGGAATGTCGCTTAAAATAGGCTGGAACAAAAGTATCGCTGTTTGGATTTGATGCCGTTACTCAACCTTTTAAAGTCAGGGCACCCCGAACCTAGTCACATAGAAATCATTATTAGGCTACTGCATAGGCTATAGTTTCAGATTTAAATTGGCCAGTAACTATTTCACAGTAGCCTACCTTAAATAGGGTAATTGTCATGAGCACTCAATGCAGATAGGCTACCTGCTCAGCACGGAGTTAGGTAGGCTACTCTGCCTATCTTTTGTCTTGTGCTTTGCGCAGATTAGAATGGCGTCAGCAGCATTCAAAACGCAGACTGGTGCCCCGTCAAAATCTCGTCATTAATTTACCACACTTCAGCTACAACGGACGTTGTCAGATGGCCAGGGAAAGTAACCAGAGATTTCCTATTGAGAGTGTTGAGACCGCAAAATGAAAGCAGAATGACGGTTCAGGACTGACAGCTCGCACCGCCACCTTGACATTGGCAACTGATGAACGTGACGTTGATTAATATCGTTACGAGGACATAATCAATCTGCAAATGTGATGCACCCGATTGAGAAACTGCTTTTCCTCAACATTAGGATATTAGGCTAGCTAAAATAGGTTCACCTTCTCTCAAGTTCGCACAATTTGCATCTGCTGTGACAGGGGGCATCTTCACGTTTGTGACATTTTCTTGATTCATTTTACAAATTAGCTTTGCTATTTGGATATTTGAACCAACATCGACCCTATGTTGGTCTTGTGACTTGTTATGAATATATCAAAGACAAATTCAATAGACTATCACAATTATAGCCAAAAAATGATATATATATTTTTAATCTGACTCCGGCTATCACAGTAGGCCACACGGAATGGGAATGAGATAACCAGTTAGCCTACTGTAGGCGGTAATTTTGACATTTGGGCTCACCTTTCTTGCAAGAAATCAGCAGCAGTTGCTTCGTCTGGTTTCCCCTGTCTCTCTTGCCTTTCTATTCTTTTTGTGAAAGCCTGGTGTTTTAGACATCTTTCATTGCTAACCGGCTGCTGCGTTTAATGCCTATAATGAAGTGAGTGAGTGTTGATTACGCATATTGTGCAATCAAAAGTCCGCGAGAGGGCGGACTAAACCAATGCGTACTGATTATGGGGGTGTTTGATATATATTGTAGCCTATTTGCAGGCTAGGATATCCAATTTAACAGATGTATTTCCAGAGAACATTGGAATTACATAAATTACCAACATGTATTTACTTTATTGTAAAAATAATGTTTAAAAAAGCAAAACAAGAAGAACATTTTCCATAGGGCCCCCCCGGTGGGCCCCCCAGGTGGGCTGGGCCCTGAGAATGAGTCGGGGTTTTCCCCCCCTGTTCCACGCCGCTGGCTAGGTTACGTGTACCAAGTCTACAAATTAGACTGTGCTGCATTTGTTCTGACACAAGTTGTCATTTTAGGTAAAGTAATTAATTACACAGTCCCTTGAAATTGTGTGCTTTGAAATGCGCAAATACAGTTATTATATCAATTCTTCTCAGAGTCCCCAATGATAGTCTATGGAAACGGACATACGGACCTAAGTGAATGCAACACAGAACTGAATGGGGTCCACGAGGTAGCCCTTTAACTCTTCTTAGTAGGGCTCTGCTCTAGTCGCTTCAATCGCTCATATCACACTTGCTGCACCAAAGCGATTCTCTGACGCTTGAATCTCGTCGCGGCTGGTGAATTTGCCCGGTTGGAGATTACTGTAAGCGGGACTTGCTGTGGTAAACCCATTTAATAACTGTGAATCACAGTGAATAAGAGTGATGTGCAATCTAATTAAATTAATTCATAATAATTTATGTAATTATAGTTCTGGGGGTGTGATTACAGTAGGCCTACACGACACAGTCCAGTTTTTTAAAAGTATATTTTAATAGGGCTTTTATGCCTTTATTAGAAACGATAGTATGAGATGGTAACACGAAGCAAGTGGAAGAGAGATGAGGGAGAATCGGGAAATGACCTGGGCTTGAATCGAACCCGGGTGTAATGTCACAGTGAATACCCTTACCGTTTGATGACTTTGTCCCGGGCCCAAAAACAGCTGCCAACAGTGCTGCCCAATCCTCCTCCATCTCTCTCCCAACCATTTCCTGTCCTCTCTTCATATCACTGTTACTATCAAAAAATAAAGGCATAAATGCCAAAAAGAATACTTTGAAAATAATTTAATCCTCCTTAAGGGTGTATTTGGCCTGGTTCTTTTGTGTTGAGTTAGTCTATGTTAAGACTGCGTTAAGTATGTGTACGTTAAGTGTGTCCTACAAATATAGCAGGATGTGTTTTATCTCTATCAGAGGGGCACGTTGTGTTCTAGTCTAGTGTACCAACCACAACATGCAACTCTACACTTCTCAGTCATGTAAAATTCATTTGCGCAACCCAATGACATTTTTAAAGGTAATTTGATGGAAGTGGTTAGTCATTTTTGTCACATATGCTGCTTACATGGTTTGAGGAGAAGGCTGCCTTTATGCATCACTTACCATATTGTACATTTTAAAGTTCTCTGTAAGAGAGAAGTTCCATGAGGGTCAGTTAACCTGGCAGTAAAGCAATAATGTCGCACAACAAAACAACCAAGAAAATAAATGTGCTTCCCACTAATTACCCGTTACTAGGTTTTTCTTACATGGCCAACAAATGGAGGGTCAATGTTTCTGAGTACATTTACGAATGAATCCAGATTGGGTATTCACAACACTGTTGAGTTGAACTGGAGAAAAAAGTCTATTTAGCTAGGGAGATAGGTGATCCGATACTTCAGTTTGTGATACAAGCGCCAGAATCGGTACAGATACTCCTTAGACATTACTATTTTCAAAAAGTACGCGGGGCACTTCAAATTCAAGATGGTTGACCATTTTCCAACATGGCCGCCATACAGATATAAATTGGCAACGGAAACAATATGTGATACAAACACCAAACTTGGCACAGATACTCCTTAGATGTACCTCTTTTGATAAAGCATGCAGGTGACTTTTCCAAGATGATTAATTTTCCAAGATGGCCACCGTTCAGATGTGTCATAGGAAAATAAAACAATTGTTCAAATAATGATACAAGCACCAAAATTGGTACAAATACTCCTTAGACTTAGACTTAAAAAGCATGCCTGTCACTTGAAATTCAAGATGGCCGCCCATTTTCCAAGATGGCTGCCAGAAAGTCCTGTGGGAATACTGCAGGAGATACTAGAGCAATTGTTCAAATAGTGATGTGAGCACCAAACGTGTTACAAATACTATTCAGACACAACTCCGTTGTTAAGGTGTATGGACCGTTTGAAATTCAAGATGGCCGCCCATTCTCCTACTGCAGAAGTTCCATAATTGAAAAAAGTTCAAATTGTGACAGAAGAACCAAACTCGGCACAAATACTCCTTAGACATGATCCTTTTTGAAAAAAAGTAGCCTACTTTAAACATGACCTGGCCATGTATAATCCAAGATGGCTACCATTGCTTCTTATTAATGGAGACATTTTCATAATATCTGATTTGAGGACATTTGAGAGATTACCATAATCCCTTAGATGAATTTAGATTATCTTGTTGTCTAAAAGTATAGGAATTTTAAAATGTCCCAATACTCACACTGGCAGCTATAGCCATCTGCAGGTCAGAAGATCAGATCATACCTTTCATGGTATTATGAATGCCATCAATATTTTGTTAGCTGTTGGGAAATGTGCAATGGGTGGAAGGGCTGTCCAGAAAATTGTGGCGGCCATGTTGGAAAATGAGCAGCCATCTTGTATTTCAATTGACCGACATCTTTTTGTCATGTCATGGAGTATTTGTACCAAGTTTGATGCTTGTATCACTATTTTATCAAATGTTTCAGTCACCTTACACATATGTATGGTGGCCACCTAGGAAAATGGGCGGCCATCTTGGATTTCAAGTGGCCTGCATGCCTTTTCAACAGATGTGTGTCTAAGGAGTATCTATGACGATTTAGGTGCTTGTATGACCATTTGAACAGTTGTTTCAGTTGCTAATTCATATCTGTATGGCGGCCATCTTGGAAAATGGGCAGCCATCTTGAATTTGAAGTGGCCCGCGTACTTTTTGAAAATAGTAATGTCTAAGGAGTACCTGTACCGATTTTGGCGCTTGTATCACAAACTGAAGTATCGGGTCTTAAAAAGGGTCTAAGCCTCCTAGCTAAATGAAAATGGTAAGCCTACACCAAAGTGTAAACATTTTTTGAGTGGGACCAAATGTTATCTGAAATTATCTGATAAGAGATAATTTCCACTCTTTAAGAGTTGTATTGACACTGGTATTTGGGTTGAGGTGACAGCAGGGCCGCTGACAGCTTTTGCTGGGCCCAGGACAAAGTAATGTGAAAGGGCCCCCCATCCAATACATACAATGTAACGAAAACCAAATTTGGGCCCTCTGTCTCCCTGGGACCAGGACAACTGACCCCTTTGCCCCCTCTTGTCGGCTTCACTGGGTGACAGTGCCCCATGTTTGCAATTGTTTTGATTTTTTGGTACGAACACGAGTCGGTTTGAGGGAAGGTGCAGGAGATGGCACTGGCATGGTTCTGTGTCGGCCTGAAAATGTTAACAGCTTCTAATGATGAAACACATCTGATATCTGAAATATGAAATGTACAGGATATGACTCTGAAATCTACATACACAGTAAAATTGTAATACTAATGATGCATTTGAAATTGGACCTTGAATCTGGAAATAAAGTTGCTGATAATGAGGATGACGCTGATGATGATAACTCGGAAAGAGTTGAAATTACCTCTGTTTCAGACAACATTTGGTCCCATTAAAAAGTATGTTCCTAATACCATTTGGACAGTGTGACATTTCCAGAGCTACTCAACATTGTGTAAATATCAAGAGCTGTAGAGTTGAAATCATGGGGGCGCTGTGGCGCAGCGCGCTAAGTCCCCCACATTTGGGCTTGCATACCCAGCCCGGGACCCTGGTTCGAGTCCGGCCAGGGTCATTTCCTGATCTTCCCCTGTCTCTTTGTCCCATTCGCTTCCTGTCACCATCTTTGACTATCATATCAAATAAAGGCAAAAAAGTATAAAAAGTACACTGGTTTCCTCCATTTCAATGGCAGACTCCACTGCAGAGTAATTTTACTCTCCAAAGTGTTGTACTCTAGTATCTGGATTCATTTTGAACTTTCTGAACTTAACTTATATGACACCCCATCTTTTAATGCGTATGAAACACATCTGAAATGTAATCTAATGTACATGTAATATATGGATATGTGTATTGCATTTCCTTCCTCATCTAGCCTATCAGATAATCCTCTGTTCCAGTTTAGTTTGGAGGAAGTGGTGATGGGAGTGTTGGGCACAGGCATGATGCTTTAGTCACATTCTGGTGAAGATTGCTTCACACAGATCTTGCTTAATCTGTTTATGTACGTTAATAAACACACGCACGCACGCATGCACACACACACACACACAAAGGCATGCACAGACAGGCAGACAGACAGACAGACACACAGACAGACAGACAGACAGACAGACAGACAGACAGACACACACACGCACTTGCGCACGCACACATACGCACACACACGCACACACACACACACACACACACACACACACACACACACACACACACACACACACACACACACACACACACACACACACACACACACACACACACACAAGAGGCATGATATAATAAAGCTTGTAGTTGAAAAGGGATTAGGAATTTCCTCCCCTAATGGTACGTCTACCCTTCCAGATGCACAGAACTTAACATGAACAAAAGAAAAAGAAATACTCATCTTCAATTCGCAAGCTCTTTACAGTTCTTATGTTTTGATGAGACTTTTTCATTGAAAATTATAATAATCAGTGTAAAAATCATCAAGGTGTGACTGATGCTCTTGGTTGTGGTGACAGAAGCTTGAGCAGGGGGACTTTTCGGTTAAACATGATAATAATCAGTGTAACAATGTGTGACTGAAGCTGGCACGCAAGGAGGAGGGTCTTGGTGGCGGTGTCAACAGGAGAGGAAGTCCAGAGTTCTCTTATAGACATCACCAGCCTGTTGTAGATTCTAGAACCCTGGAGGGTGTCTTCGCAGCTCAAATGAACACATATGTAGTAGTAGGCCTTATCCAAAAAGTTTAGCTGTATGTTGTAAGCTGGTTTGAAATATATTCTACATTTTGTTCCTCAGTCTCGATAGTACCATCTGATTTCTCATCCCAAAGCTTTGGGATACACTTGGGTAAGAAACAATTTTTTTTGCACTAAGAGGATATTGTGTGTTTCAGATAGATAACATCTTCAATGATACATTCCTTGGGAGTATATTTTTGTTCATCATGTGGTCCTTAAAATAAACAACATACAGGGTCACCCTGTTATCTGTAAACAGTTTAATATAACCTTATGTAGTAAGTACTGACCTTTTGAAAACTATGCTGAGTGTTTTGTGCTTCTCTTTACACAGGTGTATTTCAACATACACAACTTTTAAGACTCACCACTGCACCAATCTTAGAGAGCTTAAAATTGCAGATTTAAAAACTGATGTCAGATCTAAACATTACCACCACCTACACCACTGCAAACCCGAATGCCAGTAGCAGTGGTGTTGATGGCGGTGGCTGCAACAATGTTGGTGTCCATATCGAAGGCTACATCCTTCCCCCGGCCTACGTCATTGACATCATCCTGGGCTGGCTGGGCAACGCGGCCGCCTTTTGGATCTTCTGCTTCAAGCTGAAGTCCTGGAAGCCCAACAACATGTTCCTCTTCAACCTGGTGATCGCGGACTTGCTGGCCCTGGTGAGCCTGCCTCTGAGGCTGGACAGCCTGCTGAAGAAGCGCTGGGTGTTTGGGGACGTCATATGTCGGCTCAACATCTTCCTGATGCTGTCCAACCGCACGGCCAGCATCGCACTCATGACCGTGGTGGCCATTTACAGATACTTCAAGGTGAGTTTGTTTATGCTGCACATCAGTGGTTCTTAACCTTTCTTTCTTAAAGCACCCCATTATCTGTGCCCAAGACCAGCCGCGCACCCCTAACCCAAACTTCTACACATGTATATGCACAAAAAATTATTTGGATGAAAGTGATTAACTGCAATGAGTCTTGCAATTTTGGTAACAACTTCAACACAAAATTCAGCGGACATCCAGCGATATCCCCAGGTTAAGAACCACTGCTGTACATCACTGCATGAGATACATTTGCAAGACATTACAAGCCATTTGTGGAAAAAGTTGTTGCGATTGCACTTCTTCATCCATCAAAAGGTCAAACTGTAACTAATAATAATCAAAACATACAATCTGTAACATCTGACCTGGGGGATATTCCAAAAACCTGGCTCAGTAGTAAAGCAGTTAACCTTGATGGGGTGGTGCACCATCTAATAGAAAAGCCTGGAGTAATTTTCTTAACTAATGAAACCTGTGAGCCACATGTATCTATAAGGAGCTTTCTTTCAATGGAGGTACCGCGCCTTTGAACTTGATGCCTGGTGGGTGCGTAGGTTCCAGTGGATTAATGCAATGTTGAACTTTTTATTGCATTAGAGCACCTTTTTTTGTTTTTCTAATGCAATAAAAAGTTCAACAAAGCACCTTTTTTGTTTTTCTAATGCAATAAAAAGTTCAACATTGCATTCGGCAGAACGGTGTGCGAGTTCCCCTTCATTGCTTCTATAAGCAGCTTTACCACATCCTATGGGTTAACTTAGACAGGTTAAATGATCACTAACCCATCTTAACCTCAGGCAAAATAAATGCCTGCTAAATACCTAAGCCCTTTTTGGGAAAAGTTGCCCTCAGTCTATAAAAACCCAAATGTCTCAGCCTCTGAAGCCTCTAAAAAACATGTTCATTCAGCTCTCACATACCCACATTTTTAACAGAAAATCAAAAATTTCATGGCAAATCGCTCTAGCATTC
>NW_026946118.1:2500-12500 GCF_034702125.1 Engraulis encrasicolus | reverse complement strand
ATTCAAGCTAATACAGCAACTGGCATCCGTGGAAGTAGCAATTCAAATAGGGTATGATATTCTTTGCGATTTTTGCATACTGTGTTGTTGTGCATCATCAAATTGTATCAGAATTTGGTATAGTAATGACTGAGTAAAGCTAGCATGGAAGGCGGCTAATACCACATATTCTCTAAGGGCTGTGGGCTGTGCTGCTAATACCCATGCAGATAGATTCAGAACCAGGACTATGAATTGTCATGTTTGGCGCTTTTTTCGATGTGCGACCGGACTCCCCCCAAATCCCGAATGTTACTTGGCTTGTGGATTTGAGTGAGCAATATTCTCTCTGTAGAAGTAGCGACTCAAATGGGGGTATTCAGTGTTTAATGTGTTCGCATCAGTGGTAAACCGAGTGCAAATGCAGGCTACATGCTTATCCAAGTGACTGCAGACGGTTGAAGAAAGTACCTATCAGTGATGGACGACCACATTTTAACATGGTGTCAGTTTTGACGACAGCAGCACATTGTCAAAGTTTTAACCTTACTAAAAAATATCTGACATCGCGCTGTCCAGTGGGCCTAGAGATGTTCCGTGTTGGTGGGTTATAAAGTGGTTGAGGACGTTAATGCATCGCTATTTTAGAGCGTCACTATGGTAGACTGTTCATGCAGCATAGCATTCTCTACTTTGGCGAACATTATTTGGCTTGTGGAAGCGAGTGAGCACTGTGCACAGTGGCAAAGTTCTCTCTCTCTCTCTCTCTCTCTCTGCGCTGTGACCTCAATGGCCAGGTACTTTCATTTCCGATCCAAACTCAGTTGCAGGCAGGGAGGAAGCCAGAAATGGCGAGTTTTGAAAGTTAAAAAGAAAGTGTCCTCTTGTCTTCATGAACAACCATCCACACAACATGATTAGCACTGTATATGTATTGTGATTTCATTTTTGTCATTCTTAATATTTGTGAGCTACTGTAGGCAATACCATTTTATGAAACCTCATTGTGCCTTTTTTTTCTCACCTTAGTTTCCAGACGTTGCCCCCCCAGCCCCAGCCCCGGCCCCGGCAGCAGACAGACCCCCAGTAGCAAATCCAAATGCCTTCTTTGCCAACTTGAAGTACAACACTGACTCTAGAGAACAACAAAAGTCAGAGGAAGCCATTGCTAAATGGATAGCCAGGACTGGCCTCCCACTTCGTACAGTGGAAGATGAGGAGTTTGTACAGATGGTGAAGGTGCTGGATAAAAGGGTGACTGTCCCAAAAAAAAAAAAACCCTCAAATTTAATCGAAGACATGTACCAGGCTGAAAAAGTAAAATTCAAAAGGAGATTGGCAATGGCAAGGAAAGTGACATTAGGCATCGACATATGGAGTAAGAAAGGCCTCACAGCCTCCTTTCTAGCAGTGAGTGCCTGTTATTTTGATATCCAACAGAACAAAGCCGAGCACATCCTCCTTAATCTGAAACAACTGACCCATCCCTTCACAGCTCTGTCCATAGCTGCACATGTGTCTGAGTGCTTGGATGAATGGGAAATACCAAAGGACAAAGTGTTAACAGTAATAACGGACAACGGGAGCAACATGGTGGCGGCCTTTCGCCATGATGAAGAGGACAACGACACCAGCTCTGATGAGGATGATGATGACGCCGATGGCCAGGACACTGATGCCGAGGATGGAGCAGATGAAAGGTCAGTCTATGTTTGTGTGTAGAGGCTTCGAACTATTGTAGATTTTCAATTCAATTCAAAACTGTCCTGTTCAATAAAGACAATACTATACAATTGGCATTAAAAGATTGAATAAAATAAACATCTGAAGTTATATAGGATATGTCTGATGTTTTATCTAATTGCAAGCTGAAACATATTGTAATATTACCACTAAAATAATGTTGTTCTGTGTTTCACCCAGATACGGGACACTGGAGAGGACCCCGTGTGTTGTCCACACACTTCAACTTGTGGTCAGGATGATCCAAAAAGATCAAGCTACCAGACGTCTCCTGGACAAGACCAGTTCCTTTGTGAAGAAGTTCAGGAAGTCGTCTGTTGCTACTGAACAGCTTCTGGAAAAGAGTGAACTCATCCTGAAGAAGGACTGTCCAACAAGGTGGTCGAGCACTTATGAAATGGTGTCACGCTTACTGGAGGTGAGGGAGCATGTCGTGGCTGTGGCAAACAACATGGGCTGGGACTGCCTACTCCCCAGTGAATGGCAGAAGCTTAAGGTCCTGAAGGACTTGCTCCTGCCTTTTGCAGAACACACCAAAGTCCTACAAAGTGACACCTGCTCCCTGTCCCTGGTTGTCCCGGCACTCCTCGACCTCAAGTGTCACCTCTCCGACTTCCTCCACACTCATACAGAGGGCTCTGTGAATGTAGCTACACTTGCACAGAAAATGATGGTAGACCTAGATAAGCGCTTTAGCTGTTTCCTAGATGTGTCTGCCAGTGAGTTCTCACCTCTCGCTGCTGCAGCATCTTTTTTTGATGTCAGTTTGTCTGCGGAAACGCTAATTGATAATGACGAAATGCAACATCTCCTCACTAAGGTGGAAGAATACATTGTCCACACTGTACCCGATCACGAAGATACTAATGAGGAAGGGGGTGTGGGGGACACAGAGGTTGTCGAGGGACCGGAGCAAAAGCGGCCAAGGTTCCGATTTTTCAGTGCTCATCGTTTACCGAGGCCAAAGAGTTCCAACAACATCAAACATGAGCTACAGAAGTTCAAAGACATCATGTCTACATACCCTGTCCCAAATCAATCTGGATTGCAGTTCTGGTGCTCTCAGTCTACTACCACATTCCCCCTGCTTAAACCTTTGGCATTAGACCTACTGGCTATGCCAGCATCCCAGGCCTTCGCGGAGAGGGTCTTCAGCTTAACTCATTGGCTGCCTTGGCCGTCGAATGACGTCATTTCGAATAGTGACGCCCCCTGCCTTCGACGTCGTTCGCCGATAATTGCGTTTTTTTACAGCCAGGCCTCGAGGACGGTCTGACCTATCTTCTGTATAAATTTCAAGCCTATAGGCATTTTCTAACTGTTCCTGTAGGTGGCAGAAGTGTCCTTAGGAACAGTCAAGGCAGGGCTGTTCAGACCAGGAGGAAATGTCAAGACAAAAACACCCCTTTTTTACTATTATAATCTCAAAAGTAGCATAGCAAAATCATTTTTGAAAGTAAAGCACCTGTGACAGTAGTCTACTTTCTTGCCCTCTGATTTTAACACAGGTAGGCTACTGATTTTAGTGTCAGAGCCTGACCAAAAAAAAAACCTCCTCTCATGACCAAAATACAACCCCCAGTTGCTATCTAGCTAGAAGGCATTGTAGCTAGCTTGCCCAAAATACACCATGAGATGATTTGTGTGGCAACCTTTCATTTTGGATAATGTGATCAGCCTACACAACATCAGGATGATGCTTACAAAATATCATCTAACAGGAGAATGCACGGGACTAGTGGTGATGTTGGGAATGCTTGGCTATAAATTTTGCTACGCCAGCTAGCTAGCTAGCTAGCTAGCACGAAATCGCTAACAACTTACAACTAAGCCTAAATAAAGGAGCCTTGGTAAGTCAACTATTTTTACTCATTCTACAGTTATTTTTTATGGATCTGTATAGTATGATCAGCTTACTGTATCATCAAAAAAGACAGGGGGGTTGCAGATTCTTGGAACAGAGTAGCCTTTGTGTCTGGTCAGATACAGTCAGCTCACATGAGAAAGCATTGCACTTAGCCTCAGACCAGCTAGCCTTCACCACTCCAATCGGCTTGTGAAATGTTGGATATGTGATCAGTAGCCTACTTTATCAAAAGAAAATTCATTGAACAATATATGACAAGATCACTATAGCAGAACCATGATTACAGTAATCATCAATCTGCAAATTGTCCGCTCTACCAAAGAAGCTGCAGTAAGCTACGCTAAGCGGAGCTGCCTGCCTACCTGCCTCCCTCCCCACAAGACACAACACACGGTACTATTTCTGGAAGAAATATACCAGCTGTGATTCGTTCTCCAACGAGGAGAGAGAGCACGATCAGAGGGGGAGGGAGAGGGAGGGAGTTCCCGGAGTTAGGGGCACCTGCTGTCATGATCCATTCTGCGCGCCAGCAACTAAACCAAAACACTTGTTTTCGAGTCCACCCCCGTTATATTTCAGTATATTAGGTTGAAAAGGTCATACAAACGATCTTTTGTTCAGGCTACAGATGACAGAAGACTCTGTAATAGCATCTGATAGGTTTGGAGTTGTTAGGACGATGCCATTATGGGCAAAAACGTTTGCAGTTATAGTTCTACTTCAAATGGCGTTTTCTCAGCTTTTTGGCTAGAAAGCAGCATTTTGGCGAATTCCACTTAGTTTCAACAGATGATTATGAAAGAACGGAAAGGGGTAGAGAGACAACGTTTTTTTCTGCTGACAGATGAGCGTCTAATCTGTGTTTTGATAGGTATGGTGTTGACATAGACACAGAACTCAATTTTCTGTGAGCCTCCAAAAAACGCCCAAAATGCTGAAAAATCTCTGGCACTCCGAGGTACTCTTTTATGAAAATGGCTGGCAGCCAATGAGTTAACTGGGGACCTCTCCCGGGGCCACCGAAATAGGGCCAAAATTACCTTAGAAAGGAGTGCTTTCTTGAAGTTGAATAAGGACAAGTAGTAGTTGCTTGCAATAGGTATGCATAACCACTCTGCATTGTTTTGTGTGCTAGTAGAGAACTGTTTGATGTTTACCGTTTGAGCTCAGTTAGAAGGACATGAACTGAGCAGTTTATACAGGTATTTGATTGTTAGCAGTTGAAGTTATGAATATTACCTGGGTCATTGCTCTGTGCAGTGGTTAATGGACTTTAGAATCAGAGGGTTGGAGCTACTCTATATGAATCTGAGTGTAATGTAATTAAATTGTGAGTGAGTCAGTTGTTGCTTGGTATGCAATGTATTATTACATTGGGACTTTTATTTTTTCACCATTTGAAGGTACACATTTGATCTCTGGTGTTTTGTGTGCTAGTGGAGAACTGTTTGATTTTTACAGTTTGAGCTCAGTTAGCTAACTTAGAAGGACATGAACTGAGCAGTTTATACAAGTATTTGATTGTTAGCAGGTGAAGTTATGAATATAACCTGGGTCATTCATTGCTCTGTGCAGTGGTTATTGGACTTTGGAATCAGAGGGTTGGAGCTGAAGGTACACATTTGACCTCTGGGTCCTCATTGTGAATCCGTTTTTGCCTAGTATGTGTTTTTCTTCTAATAAATGTGAAATCGACTGAATATTGTGTTTGTATTCATTGGAAGACACCAAGCAAGGTTGTATTAAAGATATACTCATTAAAAACAATATTCCTGAAATGCACTGCTCACAAAACAAAGGGAAGGTAACGATGTAATGTCAATGATGCTGTATTTTTTATATCAGTCTGTCTAATTAGGAAGCAAAACTGATAATCTTTTTTTGTCTACAGCTGTGTCAATGTAATAAGCGATGGGTGGAATTTAGAGGTTATAATTTCATGTATGAGTTTAAGTGCTGTTTTCATAATGAATGAATACTTAGAATTTGACAACTTACAATGCGGTGTCCAGAGCAAGAGAATGGAGGAGACTTGGTCCTAAATGACCATTCATTTCATAACTCTGGTATGGAGTTTTTTGTCATTTATAGTTTGTTGGCGCCATCTAGTGGTCTTTTTTGGTAACAGCAGGTTGGTCTTCTGCCTTTTGTCTCTGCCAATTTAAAAGCCCAAACTGGACAGGTTGATCTCGGTATGATTGACTTGATCTTGCATTGAGACTAAAATTACAGACTAAAACTAAGACTAAAACTAAGACTAAAATGTTAAGACTGAAACTAAACTAAATTGCATACATTTTACTAAAACTAGACTAAAATGTTGGCGGCTTTTAGTCGACTAAATAATGACTAATAAAAATGATTTGTGAAAAGACTAAATACGACTAAGACTAAGAATGAAATTTGACACAAGACTAAGACTAAGACTAAATAAAAAAATGGGTGACAAAATTAACACTGTTACGCACGGCAATACAAAGTGGCACACACAAAATACACAAAGGCATGCAAAAGATATCTACACACCAATAGCACATCACGCATTTAGTTAAGGTAGCTCACTATGACACGGCAAACCTAAGAAGCTAAACGATAGAGGTGATCTAGACACTGGGCTGTCCATATTGGGGGTTGTGTACAGGAACAAGGAACAAGGAAATGAACAGACACAAGGTCGGAGAGCTCACACATAGGGGGTGCATCCCAATATGTGACCTTGTCTCCTCCACTTGCCTCCTCCACTCGCATCTCGTCATGATGACATCACTGACAACAGCATTATATTTCAATATCTTGCAAAAGCTCAATTGTAGAGTCTATTTCTCATTTGCAATTGAGATGGTGAATGAAAAACAGTCCCTCAAAAGTTGTTGTGGCGAGGCTGACAGCTGGGAAACTTTATCGTTTTCTCCACGGAGGAGGGGCCAGGAGGCAGGACGAGGAGACAAGCACAAGTGGAGGAGGCAAGGTCACATATTGGGATGCACCCAGGGTGACCAGCTGTCCGGACTTCGGCCGGACAACCCCGCCTCTTAACTTTCTAACCTTGCGTCCTCGCGCCGTACCCATTGTTTCGACTTGCCACCTCCCCGCCTCCGTAGAGAGAACAGTGAAGTCGGCATTCTAAACTGTAGGTAGAAATCAGGGAACAGCGCTGTCATCTTATCTCAGACTAACTCAACTGCCAACAACAGTTTTACTTGTAAAACAAGATTTTTTTGGTTAGGATTTTCGCATTTCATTAGGCCTACCTCACTCCGATAAAGTAGTCATCAGTAGGCTACCACTATAATGTTGTATCAGAGACGGGAGGTTACGATAGACAAATCCTTCCGTTGTTGTCTGTATTATTTCATTAATATTTTTTTCATGTATTTTGGGTAGTCATGCATGCGTAGGCCTAATAGCCAACAATTAATTTGATTTACTTTACTCAAAGTTGGTTAGGAGAGTGTTTATCAGCTGTGTTTTAAGGGAGGCAAACCGCTTCTGTCAACCGTTTTTTCATGCAGACGCTGGATAACCATAGCAACAACACAAGCTCAAAATACAGACAGAGCGCCTGTGCAGAAAGATGCTTTATTTTCCCTGTTTGTAAAGTTTTGAGAGCCCTCGTTGTAAAGGCATTCAGCGGACAAACTTAGTTGCACTATGCGTTGCCACCAGTGCAGGAAAAAATAGGAAACAGACAGTAGACAATATAGTTAGGCCTACCTTATTTAACTTTCATACAGTCAGTTAATGCACTTCATATAGGGCTATGTACCGCAATTAACACCTAATTGCACGGAGATTTCCCCAACATAAGGCAACAGCAATACAGTTAATTCGCTGTGCGAAGTCTGGTGTTAAATCTGGAGTAACATGGCGGCCGCAGATATCGGAAACGCGACCGACTGTCAAGGTCTAGTTTGCGTCAATGACGTTGCCTCGCATTTCGAGGCCATAAGCAAAAGGCTAGGAGGAAAGGAAAGACAAAGAGAGGGGCACACGGACATCGTGAACAGGTCGTAAAAACGGACCGATGGCCACCCTACTCACACATATCTACAATACACTTAGGGCCTAAGCCATTTAGTGACTTATAAACTATCAGAAGCGCTTTAAACTCAATTCTAAATCTCACTGGTGGCCAGTGTAGTGACGTAAGTTCTGGAGTGATGTGCTTTCTTTTCTTTGTTTTAGTTCTAGCTGCAGCACTTTGGCTTAGTTTCACCTACCTGAGTGACTTTTGAGGAAGACCTACCAGGGTATTGCAATAGTCAACTCTACAGGTAATAAAAGTTTGGATTAAATTCTACACACATTAATAAGTTATAGGCCTAATTGCATACTACTACAATTCTCTTACTACTACTATTACTATTTACATCTCTCTCTCTCTCTCTCTCTCTCTCTCTCTCTCTCTCTCTCTCTCTCTCTCTCTCTCTCTCTCTAACACTGTATGAGCACCAAACAACATGACATCCGAGATTGCAGTCGGATTCTTCGGTATTCCACAAAGCAGGAAGAGTCATATTAACACTGATCCCAAGTGCGCGCACATACACAAACACAAACACACACACACACACACACACACACACACACACACACACACACACACACACACACACACACACACACAAACAGAGAGGGAGAGAGAGAACACTTGGACATTTTGATAGCAACTGACACCAGGAAAGGATTAGGTATTGGGCAATTACCATATTTGGTCATGTTTGACTGATTGCTACTGAGATCGCGCAAAGAAAATGTCTAACCAAACATTTTGGACACACACACATGCACGCACGCACACGCACACACACACACAGGGACACTGATGGGATGGAGGGGTGGGATGGTGGGGGTTGTCCCGGGGTGAGAGAAACATTGCATTTCGTGAGGGGCCCTTCCAGATGACTTCAGGGGCCCGGCCAAAGCTGTGAGCGACTCTGCTGTAAGTGACACATGCACACACACACACACACACATACATACACACACACACACACACACACACACACACACACACACACACACACACACACACACACACACACACACACACAGAGCGCTGGTGTTGTCTTTCTCAGGATTAGCTATACGAGTCTGGGCAGGAGTGTGGTGTGTGGTGTGTAGTGTGTTTCCTGTAGCGCCATGGCAACCTCACAGGAAGTGCTTACTGCCTGTATCCACATAAACTCCCATTCATCACCCATGGCCCGGGGACATGACACACTCATCACACACTGTAGCTCTGCACAGTGTATACATTCACACTCTCACACATGCATACATGCCTCTGTGCACGCACGCACATGCAGACTCAGAAACACAAACACATAATACACACTCTGACCTAAAGACACGCTCACACACACTCATACACACATGCACACACACACACTCATGCACGCACGCACGCACACAGGCATGCACGCACGCACACACACACACACTTGCACACGCACACACACACACACACACAAAAGCACGCACAAACACACACACACACACACTCTGGCCTAAACACATGTAGACACACACACACACACACGTCCATACCCTACATATGAACACATTTGAACACAGACACAACACAGAACACTATCACTGTACAAAGACCAAACATTTACATAACATCATATTTCAACAATACTTTCAAAATATGCACATACACAGACGCGAACGCACGCAGACACACACGCAGACACACACACACATTTACACAAACGCACGCACACACACAGACATATTTCATTCACACATAGATTTCACACATAGGTTTCATAATTCATTTCTACACTGTATCAGAACTGTGTGTGTGTGTGTGTGTGTGTGTGTGTGTGTGTGTGTGTGTGTGTGTGTGTGTGTGTGTGTGTGTGTGTGTTCTGAAACACTGAAACAGCTCTTATTAAAGTTATGAATGACATAAGATTGAATTCTGATGCTGGCAAATCATCCGTCTTGGTGCTACTCGATTTAAGCCCAGCTTTCGATACAGTTAATCATTCTATACTACTACATAGACTGGAACACTGGGTTGGCTTTACAGGTATAGTGATCAACTGGTTAAAATCGTACTTACAACAAAGACGTTTTTTTGTCGCCATTGGAAGACATACTTCATCACCGATGTCTCTGGATTGTGGGGTCCCCCAGGGCTCCATTCTGGGACCACTACTGTTCAATCTGTATATGTTGCCACTGGGACACATTATCGAGAATAACTCCATAAATTACCATAGCTATGCGGATGATACCCAGCTCTACTTATCTATGTCCCCCAATGACTACACCCCCCTTGAATCACTCTATCATTGCATGGACCAAATTAACAAATGGATGTCTCACAATTTTCTCCAGCTGAACACAGATAAAACTGAAGTAATTATATTTGGGAAAAGAGAGGAGAGACAAAAGATT
>NW_026946117.1:7500-19328 GCF_034702125.1 Engraulis encrasicolus | reverse complement strand
TTGGGGTGTGTGTGTGCGTGTGTGTGTGCATGTGTGTGCGTGCATACGTTAGTGTGTTAGTGTGTTAGTGTTAGTGTGTGTGTGTGTGTGTGTGTGTGTGTGTGTGTGTGTGTGTGTGTGTGTGTGTGTGTGGATGTGTGTGGTGTGTGTGGGTGTGTGTTTTAGGTGGGTGGATGTTAGCCGTGTGCATCGTTATTGAATTTTCAAGATTGGATGGAAAGGGGCGGTGGGCGGTGGGGTGGTGGGGTGTGGGGATGGGGTTTTGCAGGAGCAGTTATGAAAAAATACATGCTTTGAACTGTGGGGTTTAACATGCGCTCTGTCTCTCTCTCTCCCTCTTATCCTTTACGCCTTTCGACTGAAGGGGCCGAGACACCCACCGCCTTTCCCCTCTCGCATCGTCCACATCTAATGCTATATCTCAACGGGCTTAAGCAAGCATCAGCAGGCGCTTCCCCTGAGTTATAAAAGAGATGATCAGATACCCACTGTAGCAGAGGGATGGAGGGAGGGAGAGAGGGAGAGGGGAGGTGGAGAGAAAGTAACTGGAAGGAGACTCGTGGGCTGATGTGTCCACCTCTCTCTCTCTCTCTCTCTCTCTCTCTCTCTCTCTCTCTCTCTCTTCTCTCTCTCTCTCTTCTCTCTCTCTCTCTCTCTCTCTCTCTCTCTCTCTTCTCTCTCTCTTCTCTCTCTCTCTCTCTCTCTCTCTCTCTCTCTCTCTCTCTCTCTCTCTCGTCGAGCCTTTGAGGTAAAATCCTATTCAAGATTGATAAGAGGGAACAGGAGGGGTTCTCAGTCAGGGCTGTGTGATGCAGATGCCTTTTCAATAGCTCGGGTCTCGCCTTAGCTGTGATGCTGGGCGGGGAGTTGGAGGGGGTTGACGGGAGGTGAACGATGATCTATGAAAAAGTACACAGTAGGAATAAGCAGGAATGAAAATAAAAACATTGGAAGGAAGATGCAGGAGAATCGAGGTTGACACTAGCTGTGGCAAGATGTGTGCGGGGGTCTCTAACGGGGGGTCATGGTGACAATGAATGGATATTGTTTTAGGCCAGCCTCGTTGTGCACATGGGCCTGCCAATGAAGTGACACAACTACGTCATAACATCGCTATGGCATTACAGAGAGCCATTAAGTAACAGAGTAATACTTCGTCATTACAATGTTGGTTAACCTAACTGACTGAGGTTAGAGATTGATTAGAGGGAACAGTATGGGTTGGGGATGCATGATACAGATGTTTTGAGTGTAGGGTTCTCCGTTTGTGTCAGGCTCGGGATAAGCAGGACCCAAATGCAGAAAAGTGAAGTTCCAGAGATTTATTAGAGTAGCAACACAAGTTCAAGTAAATCTCAAAATAAGGCAGTCTTGAAAACATCCAAAAGAGATTGTCAAAAATCAGAGTTCAGTCCAGTTAGGTGATTCAAAAAAGGTAAACATCAAAATTGAGATTCAGGGAGAAAGTTCAAAAAAACTGAAAAAATACAAAAATCTCGAGCAATCAAAATCAGGTCTCAGTAAATGTCCATGAACTAAAAAATCCAACCTCAAAGGTTTTCAGAAGCAGGGTTCAGAAAAAGGCCCAGTCACAAAAAATCAAAAATCAGAGTTCCAGAATCAGAGTTCAGTTCAAAGATCAAAAAACAAGAATCTCAGGATCAAAACTTACAGATCAAAGTGCAGGCTCAGGACAACCAGATGAAGTAACGCAAAATGAGCAAGGTATAAGTAGGGCAGGTAATCAGAGTGATACAATGAGCAGCAGGGTCAGCAATAATTG
The DNA here is from genome assembly GCF_034702125.1 of Engraulis encrasicolus. NCBI lineage: Eukaryota > Metazoa > Chordata > Actinopteri > Clupeiformes > Engraulidae > Engraulis > Engraulis encrasicolus. Next base: position 17,545 of record NW_026946117.1, on the reverse strand, counting down.
AATTAAACAGAACAGGTGGCAAGAATGGGGCGGGGAGAGCTGTCAAGGCAAGAGCACATGGCACATTCAAAACAAACATAGAGTAAAGCACGATTAGGCCAGTAGGGGGGGTAACGTAAACATTGAGTCCAGAGGCAGTCCTGACAGTACCCCCCCTTCAACGTGCGCCTCTTGGCGCAAAGGCGGGGTGGTCGGGGTGCTGACGGCGGAAGTCCCGGATCAGAGACTTATCCAGGACCCGACTTGAAGGTTCCCAGGACCGTTCCTCTGGCCCATAACCTTCCCAGTCGACCAGGAACTGGAGGCCACGGCCCCGGCGTCGGGCATCCAATAGCCTTCTGACAGTGAAGGCCGGGGCTCCATCGATAATGCGAGGAGGAGGGGGCGTATCAGCAGGGGGAGAGAGAGTGGGCAGTGGCTCTGACCGGTTTGATGCGGGATACGTGGAAGGTTGGGTGTATCCGTCGAAGGGGCAAAGGCAGCTTCAGTCGAACCACAGACGGGCTGTAGACCCGCTCAATCTGGTAGGGGCCAATGAACCGAGGAGCAAGCTTGCGCGACTGGAGTTTCAGGGGCAGGTCTTAGTCGAAAGCCAGACCCGCTGACCCCTCCGATAGCGTGGTGCCTTGACCCTCCGCCGATCTGCCAGCCGTTTCACCTGAGCACTGGAGTGAAGGAGGGCTGCCCGAGCGCTTCTCCAGGTTGTCCTACAGCGTTGGATGAACGCCTGGACAGAGGGCACCGCAACATCAGCCTCCTGAGAAGAAAACAGAGGGGGTTGGTAACCGAGACAACATTGAAAGGGTGACATTCCAGTAGCTGCCACTGGGAGGGAGTTATGGGCATACTCAGCCCATGCCAGATGTTGACTCCAGGAGGAAGGGTTGCGTGAGGAGAGGCTCCGCAGGACGCGTTCCAGATCTTGATTAGCACGCTCCGTCTGCCCATTGGACTCCGGGTGGAAACCTGATGAGAGACTAACAGAAGCCCCTAGGCATTTGCAAAACTCCCTCCAAAAAGCAGAGACAAATTGAGGGCCCCGGTCAGACACCACATCAAAAGGCAGGCCATGGATCTTGAACACATGGTTAGTAACAAGTATGGCAGTTTCCTTGGCAGAGGGTAATTTGGTCAGAGGAACAAAATGCACAGACTTGGAGAATCGATCAACAATTGTGAGCACAACAGTGTTACCATCCGAAGGCGGGAGACCAGTCACGAAGTCAAGAGCTATGTGGGACCAGGGCCGCTTGGGAACAGGAAGGGGCTGAAGGAGGCCTGCAGGTGGTCGATTGGAGGACTTGTTGCTAGCGCAGATGGTACATGCAGCAATGTAGGCTCGGATATCAGCAACCATCTTGGGCCACCAAAAGCGCTGTCGGATGCAGGCCTTGGTCCTCCTGACCCCAGGATGGCATGCCAGGTTAGATGCATGCCCCCATGAAAGGACCTCTGATCTGACAGATCTGGGAACAAACAAACGGTTAGTAGGGCAACCCTTTGGGGTACGCTTCTTCTGCAACGCCTTTTGAACCCTTTTCTCTACTCCCCAGGACACAGCACCTACGAAACATCGAGATGGCAAGATGGTGTCCACCGTTCTGGACTTCTTGGCTCCAGAGAACTGGCGGGAAAGGGCATCGGGTTTCACACTCTTGGAACCTGGACGATAGGACAGAGTGAAATTAAAACGGTTAAAAAACAGAGACCATCTTGCCTGGCGGGCGTTGAGGCGCTTTGCAGACTTCATGTACTCAAGATTTCTGTGGTCCGTCCAGATCAAGAATGGTTGTTCAGCTCCCTCTAGCCAATGGCGCCATTCTTGGAGTGCCAGCTTGACCGCGAGGAGTTCCCGATCACCGACATCATAATTCTGTTCAGAGGAGGAGAGTCTGTGAGAGTAGTAAGCACATGGATGGACTTTACCATCAGTGGAGGATCTCTGGGACAGAACTGCACCAACACCGATATCAGAGGCGTCCACTTCAAGAATGAACTGACGAGTGGGGTCAGGAGTGGTCAGGATAGGAGCAGAAGTGAAGCGGGACTTGAGGTCTTGAAAAGCTCTCTCTGCAGCCTCATTCCAGATGAACCTAACAGATGATGAAGTCAGACAGGTCAGAGGTGCTGCCACAGAACTGTAATTACGCACAAACCTTCTGTAAAAATTGGGCGAATCCCAGGAATCTTGCAGGTCCTTGCGTGACTGTGGGGTTGGCCATTCCACCACAGCCTTCACTTTGGATGGGTCCATCTCCAGACCTTTCTGAGAAATGACAAAGCCTAGGAAGGAAGTAGAGTCCTGGTGAAAAACACATTTCTCAGCTTTGACAAACAACTGATTCTCCAGCAGCCTCTGAAGCACTGATCTCACGTGATGGACATGTTCTGTTAAGGATTTGGAAAATATTAAAATATCGTCTAAATAAATAAACACAAATTTGTTGACCATATCACGAAGGACATCGTTGACAAGACACTGAAAAACAGCAGGGGCGTTAGTTAGACCAAAAGGCATCACCAAATACTCATAGTGGCCCCTAGGCGTGTTGAAGGCCGTCTTCCACTCGTCCCCATGCCTAATGCGTACAAGGTGATATGCATTGCGCAGGTCTAATTTGGAAAACACAGTCGCCCCCTGCAACAACTCGAAGGCCCCTGACATTAGGGGCAGAGGGTACTTGTTTTTGACCGTGATGTTATTAAGACCACGGTAGTCAATGCAAGGTCTCAGAGAGCCGTCCTTTTTGGAGACAAAGAAGAATCCTGCCCCTGCTGGAGAGGAGGATGGACGGATAATCCCTGCAGCTAAAGAGTCCTCAATGTACCTTTCCATGGCCAGACGTTCAGGGGCAGAGAGAGAGTACATACCACCCCTCGGCGGACTAGTTCGGGCTGCTGCAGTTCGATGGGACAGTCATATGGGCGGTGAGGTGGTAGTGCTGTGGCCCTAGACTTGCTGAACACTGGTTTCAGGTCAAGGTATTCCCCAGGAACCTTGGAGAGATCTGGATAGTCATCATGTACCTCAGGAGCAGACAAAGGGTAAGGAGCAGACTTCAGACAATGAGACAGGCAGAATGGGCTCCAGCCCAAAATTGTGTTCTTGTCCCAATTGACATGTGGATTATGTTTAGCCAGCCATCTATGGCCAAGAATCAAAGAGTTCAGAGGAGAGTCAATCACATAAAAAATAATATCTTCAAAATGATTGCCAGAAAGTAGTAGACTCACCGGCTCGGTTCGATGGGTGACTTGGGCGAACTGACTTCCACTGAGTGAGTGGATGGCCAATGGCACAGGAATCTTGATGGTCGGAATTCTCCACTGTGCCACCAAGGTAGAGTCTATGAAGCTCTCTTCTCGCCCCAGAGTCCACAAGAGCAGCGGAGGTAAGTCGCTGGCCTTTGCAAAAAACTGTGACAGGCAGGGTGGTCTGAAGTGGTGGGGAAGATCTCCTCGAAAGCCCGCCCGCCAGAACTCCCCTCACTTCTGACGAGCGCTTTCTTTTAGCGGACAGGCATCGACGAAGTGTCCCTGTTGGCCACAGTAGAGGCATGCTTTGTCTCTCAGACGTCGTTCCTTTTCAGCAGGTGAGATGCGAGCACGATCCACTTGCATGGGCTCTGATGTGTCTGGCAGCACAGAACTGGAAATTGGAGTGACGGAGTGAGATTCTTGCTTGGGAAAGATCAGGGGTTTCCGCATCCTACGCCGCTGTCCCAGCCGTACGTCAACGCGGATGGCCATGTCCACAAGATCATCGAATCCAGCTGGCAGGGTGTGGGGAAGAAGTTCATCCTTGACCTCTTCTGCTAGCCCATTGAAAAAGACGTCATACATGGCTTCAGCATTCCAGCCCGCTGAAGCCGCCAGGGTTCGAAATCGAATGCCATAGTCCGATACAGAAAGTCGGCCCTGACGGAGCTGTAGGACCTCTCTGGCAGCCTCTCGGCCCTGCTTGGACCGGTCGAACACCTTCTTCATTTCTTTTGAGAACTCTGTGAAGTTCGTTCGCAGGGCTGGGCTGGTTGGTCCAGATGGCAGTTCCCCAGTCACGAGCCTTTCCAGACAGCAGGGTGATGACATAGGCAACCTTTGCTTCATCCGAAGGGAAAGTGGAGGGTTGGAGAGAGAAGACAAGGCCACATTGGACCAAGAAACTCTCACAGGACCCAGGATCTCCAGCGTAGGTCTCCGGAGGCGGCAGGCGTGGTTCTCTGGCCGGTGGGTTAGATGTTGAGCTGCTGGAAGCCGCCCCCTGTGTCGCAGTAGTTCCTTGGGAAGACATGGAGAGTTGGATCTGCTGGTTCTGGGCCGCTAATCCAGTTAGCGATGCAGCCACTGACTCCACTTGGTGGGAGATGGTGTCAAGCATGGTCTGATGTTTTCCCAGCATGGTTCCATGGAGATCCAGGACGGACTTCACTTGATTGGCGTCTGCTGGGTCCATAGTTGATCTGGTTGTACTGTCAGGCTCGGGATAAGCAGGACCCAAATGCAGAAAAGTGAAGTTCCAGAGATTTATTAGAGTAGCAACACAAGTTCAAGTAAATCTCAAAATAAGGCAGTCTTGAAAACATCCAAAAGAGATTGTCAAAAATCAGAGTTCAGTCCAGTTAGGTGATTCAAAAAAGGTAAACATCAAAATTGAGATTCAGGGAGAAAGTTCAAAAAAACTGAAAAAATACAAAAATCTCGAGCAATCAAAATCAGGTCTCAGTAAATGTCCATGAACTAAAAAATCCAACCTCAAAGGTTTTCAGAAGCAGGGTTCAGAAAAGGCCCAGTCACAAAAAATCAAAAATCAGAGTTCCAGAATCAGAGTTCAGTTCAAAGATCAAAAAACAAGAATCTCAGGATCAAAACTTACAGATCAAAGTGCAGGCTCAGGACAACCAGATGAAGTAACGCAAAATGAGCAAGGTATAAGTAGGGCAGGTAATCAGAGTGATACAATGAGCAGCAGGGTCAGCAATAATTGAATTAAACAGAACAGGTGGCAAGAATGGGGCGGGGAGAGCTGTCAAGGCAAGAGCACAAGGCACATTCAAAACAAACATAGAGTAAAGCACGATTAGGACAGTAGGGGGGGGTAACGTAAACAATGAGTCCAGAGGCAGTCCTGACAGTTTGGGGATGACTGTGACAATGACATCACAATGACAATGCCAGTTTTAGGTCCTTCTTTAGGTTCACCTTCCAATGACTGAAGAAGAATAAGAATAAGAAGAAGAAGAAGAAGAAGAAGAAGAAGAAGAAGAAGAAGAAGAAGAAGAAGAAGAAGAGCCGGAAGAATCTGAAGACGAAGATTCTGTAAAAGAATGTTGTAGTGTAGGGAAAGCAAAGGGAGTAGTGGAAAAGGCCCTACCGGTCTGGACCCCAGTTATCCAGAGGCCTAGTGTGTTACACTGATGACCCTGGTTTCATTCCAAACACGTCGATTCTACTTCCCTTTGCCGCAGAATGAAGTGGAAGAAGGTTGTGGTAAGAAGAAGATGAAGAGGAAGAGGAAGAGGAGGAGGAGGAGGAGTAGGCAGGGTAGGCCTGGCCAGGAGACAGGAGAGCATCACAGACCATGATAGGCTCCACATGAAGGTGGTTGAGGAGAGTTGAGATGGTGGTGGTGGTGATGAAGACCCTGGGGAGGGGGGTGGGGCTATTGAGAGGCAGGGTAGTCGACAAGGTAGGTCAGTTGTCCCAGAGGCCAGATAGAGTGGGGCCCAGAATTGACTCCTCATTACATAGTTTGTCTTGGGTGAGGGGCCCCAATTGAATGACTTAGTCCCAGGGCCCAGTCAAAGCTGTCAGCGGGCCTGGTGAGAGGGGATGGTAAGGGGGTGGCTGGGGAGCGATGGGGGAGTGCAGAAGCATAGTCTGGCAGCAGGGGAAGATTGGCAGCAATGAACAGATGGTCAGGAGAGCGGGTGAGAGAGAGATAGAGGGAGAGAGAGATAGAGACGGAGAGAGAGAGAAGGCAAGTGAGCGAGGGAATGAGAGAACAAGTGGTCTAGATATAGCTATAAGCACTGAGGGGGGAGAGATGTCTTATGGAGGCACGGGAGAGAGAGAGAGGGAGAGAGAGAGAGAGAGAGAGAGAGAGAGAGAGAGAGAGGGAGAGAGAGAGAGAGAGAGAGAGAGATACACCCAGAGAATCCTACTCTTGCTAGCGGCTGTAGACAGCCTGAAGCGGAGAAGGCAGCGAGAGTACTGATGAGCTGCTGAATGCACAGAGACGAGACAAGACTACTTCCCTCTGTCCTCCACTCCTCTCCTCTCTCCTCACCTCTCCCCAAACATCTTCCCCCAACTCCATTCTACTCTTGTTTCCTCCATTCTCCTCTCCTCTCCTCTCCTCTCCTCTCCTCTCCTCCCCTCTCCTCTCCTCTCCTCTCCTCTCCTCTCCTCTCCTCCCCTCTCCCTTCTCTCATTGCATCTCCTGTCCTCCTGTTCTCTCCTCTTCACCACAGTTCGAGAAGCAGACATCCCATGTACTGCCCATACTTTTTCATCCCTCTCTCCATCCCTCCTCTCCTACCATCTTCTCTCCCCCTGTGCAAGAGGCAGGCAGGAATCTGACGGATGGCCCATTCTAATTCATCCCTCTCTCTCCTCTCCTCTCCTCTCCTCTCCTCTCCTCTCCTCTCCTCTTCTCTTCTCTCCTCTCCTCTCCTCTCCTCTCCTCTTCCATCGTGTGAGAAGCAGGCAGCCATCCCACAAACAGCCCATTCTACTTACTGCATCTTTGCCCCTGTCACCTCCATTTTGGCTCTAATGCTCAAATCCTCCCCATAATGGAAGCTCCCTGCAGTTGCACACTACTAGCCACAATTTTGTATCATCTGGGGGTATTTCTGCCAACATACAGTACACTGGACCTGTCTTAAACCAAAGCAAGGCATCATGTGATGGGTGATCTTGTTATGGCATTAAGAATGATGATGCATTAACCTTTGAAATAAGCTTGTTTTGCATTGTCAAAGATGCTTGCTGCTAAGAAAATTCAATTATGCTGAGAGTCCAACATGATGTCACAGAATTCAGTGAAATGAACACGGACCATTTTGATGCAAAATCTGTGGCGGTTCCAAAGATTTTGCCAAAATTCTTTGATTGGGTCATGGAGGTGCTGTCTGTGATGGGCCCACGGAAGTGCTTTCCCATAGCTCTATGTTCCCACAGTCTTAGGTTACAACTTTTGTTCTGTCAGGTTAGGATTAGGGATTGTTTTGGTCTGGGTACAGCTTATACAGCCAGAATTCTTTCTTTTAGTACAAGAATTTGGTAGACTATTAACCAAGTGGAAAAGGTAGGCCTATATCTCAAAAATATTCCTTTACTGACAGGTTAGGGTTGGGAATTGGTTTGGACACAATTTAGCTATAGCATTCTTTTGTTTAGAAATTGAATTTGGCATTGGACGACTGGAAAAGGTAGGCTTTTCCACCTGTTTTCTGTCAGTTTTCGATAGACCCTGTCCTTAACACGGTATTTTTTTTTTGCAATAATCATGGAACTGCCACAGATTTTGTGTCCCAAAGGTCCATGTTCATTTCACAGAATTCTATGAGATTAGTCTAAACTGTCCATTCACCCTGATTAATATTTATTGTAATATCCTGACAAGAACAGACTAAATATGAGAATTTGGTGTCACCCACAGAAAGAACGCTGTGTGTGACCAAAAAAACCTTTGTCATTATGTTTTAAATTGCCTCTGCATTTCCTATGACCAATGAAACGACAACCTTTTTGCTGTACCCATTCTGTGGTTTCCACCAATCTGCCAAAGCCCACCCAAAATATTACCTAAGTGGGAGGACAAAAAGCTTGCATTGTAATTGTAAGAGCGGGGGCTGGCGCTCCTTGTGTGTTGTTGCGATCCTATAATGAACGAGGCTAGAACAACTGTACGTGAGTTAGTCTAGTTTAATTGGCTACAAACAAATTAATAAAGGCTACTGTATGTAAATGGACAAATGAAACAAAACAAAACATAACAATTAAAGAAAGCACAGGTAACTCTCAACACCTGGGAACACACTCACACACACAGGCACCCACATCATGCATACACCGTAGTTCTTTGTACTGATATAGCACAAAGCCATGCAAACTCACACACACCCAATGTACTGCAGTAGTGTCCTTTGGAGTGCACAGGTGAACAGTTTTGTATTCAGCCAACGTGCGGTGTCAGTCCCTCCAGTAACCCAGTCACCTGGTTTCCTCAAAGTCTGACTCCTGCTGCTGCCTCTGCCTCTGCCTCTGCCGCTGCCTCTGCCTCTCCGACTGCGGAGGTCCCAGGGGAGAGGCGCCGCTGTGCTCTCATGTGAAACGCACGTTTGCACCAGTATGCTGCTGCTCTCACTCGAGATGCTGTACTGTAGGCTACCTACCTACGTGCAGCGCTGCCCTTGGCCAACATCAGAGAACGTTGTGTTTTTGTGTACTTATATAAAGTAGGCCTACTTCTATTTATCTTTTTACAAAATATCATAGGTGATTCATAGAATTAACTATTTCATCTGGTAGTGCACAAGGAAACACACAAGTTAGTGTTGTGTAGTGTAAGAGAGTGTTGTGTTATGTGGTTTGACATTATTTTTCAATTTCCTTGTATTACTTTTTTACTGCAATGTTTTGGATTTACAAATCGACTTCAAATGCTGTAGTTGAGGTAGTTTGCGTGCATGGCCGTGGCCACATATGAGGTAAGGGAGGTCCGGACCTCCCTTATTTTTAGAGAAAATAATATTTTTCATACATGAAAAAGGGGATCTTCTCCATTGTCCACCATTTTGAATTTCCAGAAATCTTTTCAGCAGCAAAACATAGGCCTACTGTAAACTGTGGTCATACTAGTAAATATTAGTTAATTATTTAGCAAATATTCATGGAAAGACCAGAATTGGCAAAAGATAGCATAGTTTCAATGAGCAACATAGTTACAATAGATACTTCGGGCAACATCCTACACAGTGCACCTTTAAAAAATTTCTGGCGCGCTGTGCGTACACTATGGACCTACCTTATTTCAAATTCCAGGCTACGGCCATGTTTGCGTGCAATGCTGCATTCTGTGAATGACACCAATAACACTATATTGTATTTTGTGTGGTTTGACAGTATTTTTTAAAATTACTTTTTCCACCTTTTAACAGCAATATTTTGTATAGATCAGTTAATTCAAATGCTGTTCTTGATGGTGTGCATGCAATGGTGCCCTTTACCATCACCGTGTGGCATGACACATTGTCAGAAAGCCTTTCTGACAATGTGTGTGTGTGTGTGTGTGCGTGCGTGCATGCGTGTGCATTTGTGTGTATGTTTGCGTGTGTGTGTGCGCGCGCGCGCGTGTGTGTGTGTGTGTGTGTGTGTGCATGTGTGCGTGCGTGCGTCCGTGCGTGTGTGTGTGTTTGATCTTTAAATTTATATGCGATTTTGAGTCATCTAAAAAGGAGGGAGAAGTGCTGGTTTTGATCTTTCACTGTGTCATGCAAAAAAAATCCAAAGCTAGAGGGAACTGGAGAGGGAGACAGCAAAGGGGGAGAGAGGAGGGAGGAGGGAATATTGAAATGCACGCTGTCGCATCTTTGAGGTTGCTCCCCTGAAAACTGCACAGATGGTAATACAACTAATCATCAAACAAAACAGGTTGCACCATTCCTCAATTAAATCTCGCCGACTACCCAACGGCAGAGAGGAGAGAGACATGTGAGTGCAAATCCACGGCCCATGAAAAAAAAAAAAAAAGACAGTGCACCACACTGTGACAGAAATCGAAAACCACCCAGACACATGCCAAATAAAATGCACATCTTTGAGTCACCAAGGCAAATGATTGCAAGTGGGAATGGGCCTCCTAGCGGCGATGTAAAGTGACACTAAATAGTTTTTAGTCTTCAGTCGCCCCAACATTTTTGGAAAACAAAATAGTCTCATACGTCATTGAGATAAAGTAACTCCCGACTTACTTGAAACACTTACAGCCCACGCACGGAGTGAAGGGAATCCAGGGACGCCTTTCAGCAAGTAAACAAAT
>NW_026946117.1:0-2500 GCF_034702125.1 Engraulis encrasicolus | reverse complement strand
TCGAAAAGACAGGCTTTTCCTGATTCGCTCCTTCCTCTGTATTGTTTCCGCAACATACGCAACAAGAGCATCATGTAACTAGGGCTGACCTGACCCTCCGTATTCCAAAAGGAGTGAGTAAAACTGGTTTTCAGTCGAGGTAGATCTTTAACATTACATTTACATTACAGTAACCCCTATGGCCCCAAGGGCCCCATGCTATTTTCTGGAAACCGTCTATTATTTTCTCATTTGTGGAAGTTTATTTGAAGTAATTAAAATACTATCTAAAGGTTGATGGAAAACTGGTTTCACATCTGGTGTTGACAAGGTGGATCTTGGAAAAAAACTACAAGCTTCCATTTGTCTCATGATATGAATTGCCCTTCCTCCGTGTTCTGTGGTTGGGTTCCGCAGGCAATTATTTCAGGATGGGTTTACAGGCTGTTTTCCAGATCAGAATAATTGTAAAAGGCAGCATGGGATTTCTCAGGCTAGTAGCCCTCTGCTATGTGGACTGAATTCAACTGACCTGATAGGCCCGTTTCCAGATGCTGAGCCGTGGAGCGTGTGACGTCATTTTGAGCGCACACAACCGCCGCGAAGGAGGTTTGAAGGAGGTTAGCGCCAGTAATGCCAAGTATGAATCCGCCTTTAGGCATCATAATGTTAATGTTTGCATTACATTGCTTTACACTTTGCATACACTTTTTTCCAAAGCAACTTGCAAACCAGGGCATAAACCATAGCAAATAACACAAACAGCAAACATACATTAAGTGCATAGGAAATGCTCAGAAAAATACGTGAAGAAAGGCAGCCTGATCTCCAAAAATTCCGTGCTCCTGGACACGGATGTTAAGGACACAAAATCCGTGTCCAGGAGCACGGATTTTGTCAAAATTCCGTGCTCCTGGACACGGAATTGTTTTCCATGATGGGCACACGGAAGTGCTGTCTATATTCCCACAGCACTGTGTTAACTCTATCATTAGAAAATACATACCAAATGCTAATCCTAAGAAAAATAATGCTATAGCAATTTAAGTTGTGCCCTGACCAAAACATTCCCTAACCTTAACCTGTTATTAAAGACATATTTTTGAGAAATACCTTTTCCAGTTGGTTGATAGGCTATCAAATTCATATAATGAACGAAAGAATACTAGCTGTACCCAGACCAAAACAATCCCTAACCCTAACCGGTCAGTAAGAAATGTTTTTTTTTGAGAAAAAATATTTGACTGAGGTCAAAGACTGTGGAAAGAGGTGTGGGAGAACAAAGAGAGCACTTCTGTGTGTCCATCACAGAAAACAATTCCGTGTCCAGGAGCACGGAAAACAATTCCGTGTCCAGGAGCACGGAATTTTGGCAAAATCCGTGCTCCTGGACACGGCTTTCGTGTCCTTAACATCCGTGTCCAGGAGCACAGAAGTTTTGGAGATCATGTTGAGAAAGGCCTAGGTATTTTTTATTTTAAAAATTTTGCATAATAAAATGCAACAAAGAAGGGTGCATAGGATATTAGTGCATCAGATATTAGTGTAGTAAATGTTTGGAAAAGAGGGGAAGCTGCTGTATGAACTGAGCTGATCTGAACCAAACAGATAGGCCACATTTCAGCTTCTTAGCTCTTCCCAAGCAACAGAGTCTGACTCGTCTATTTTTTCATATAAAGAAAGTAATTCCTGTCTGTGTCAGTGCCAGTGTCAGTGTCTATGTGCCGTATTGCTTCTTACTGCCTTTGTTCCGTGCCACTGTGTCTCTGTAGCCTCCACATCTTCTGCTTTTCCACGCCGCTTGACGGGTCTTCAGGGACACGACAAAGCACTTGACCGCGATTCCCATTTTGTATTAGACAACAATATGTGATTCTGGCGGCGAGATAAGTATTCATTCGTCTTCTTGCCGCCTTTGCCTTGAGTGTGTGTGTGTGTGTGTGTGCGTGTGTGTGTGCGTGTGTGTGTGTGTGTGTGTGTGTGTGTGTGTGTGTGTGTGTGTGTCCTAGTGTGTGTGCTTGTATGAAGAGCTTTCAATTTTTTCCCCTTTGTGTTGTTTTTTTCATTCCTTTCAACCCCCATTTTCATTAATTCTTTCTTACGGACATACATGGATGGCGGCAACTTTATTTCAGACTTTGTTATGGGTTTGTGTGTTTGTGTGATGTGTCGGTGTGTGTGTGTGGTGCTGTGTGTGTGTGTGTGGTGTGGTGTGGTGTGTGTGTGTATGTGTGTGTAGTTGTGCTCTGGTGTGTGTGTGGTGTCCGTGCGTGTATGCACAAGCATGTCTGTGTGTGTGTGTGTGGCCATCGTGCGTGCAAATGCACAAGCAAGTCCTTGCGTGTCTGATCTGCGTCTGTGTGTATGTGTATGTATGACATTGTGTGTGCTGTTTTTCACCCCCCCCCCCCAACCTGATCTCCACGGGATATGTGTCCTCAAGCACGGATTTTTTAACTCAAAATCTGTGGTCTGGGAGGACGGATTTTGCCTGATAATTCACCCGTATGTGTTTGAGACA
>NW_026946116.1:15000-19221 GCF_034702125.1 Engraulis encrasicolus | reverse complement strand
CAACTCAAAATCTTGAAGGTTAAAAAAAAGTCTTGTGGCATTTTGTTTGGGGGGGCGGTGTTTTCTATTATGATCGACGTATTCTTCCGCCCAGATTATTTGTTGTGCCTTGTATATCAAGGCAAATGAGTCCAGGTTTAATGATTTACTTTCATAGTATATATCATATGAGAAGTGTTGTTCTATATAGATTTCTCCTATGGGTAAGGGTAGCAAAAGACCTACAGTACATGTTGTCCAACAGCTGTCAGTTTTGATAGCAGTTTAAGTACTCAATGATTACTGAGCTAACTAATACAACTTTTGACACAAGTACTAGTTAAGGACTTGTCTGCAAATAAACATTTTTTTTAATCTCTGTCTTCTTACTCAACATACACTAAGAAATCATTCCCATTTAATTTGAACTGAAGCCATACTGTGGCCTACATGTAGGCCTATATTGAGTAATCTGTAATGCCATTCTAAAGATGACTGAAATGCTCTCACAATATGCACTTGTAAAAATATAGAATTAGGTGATCTTATGGGGTTCTTCATACATATGGAAAGGTCCTGTCCTTTACCCTCTCTCATACAAATAAAATACGTATATCTGTTATGGAAATTAGAGGATGGAGAACCTGCTACCTAGGGCATCTTGCACTGACACTATCCCATTCAAATCAAGCATTAGCAGCAGTCTATTCTCACCATAGTTTTAGTGTTGGCAATGCTCATTTTAATTCAGACCAAGAATCTTCTCAAATCGTTCACAATGTTACATGCTGTCAAGCACGTAAGCACAGACTCACCCATACTTTCACACTATGTACATTTTGTAGTTTTATCAATCTGGTCTAGCAGGCTACCCTTGCTTCATCTCTTCTGAGGACTATATTAACATTGACAGCTAAGTATAATGTCATGTAATAACAATGTAATGCGTTACCAACATGACATATTGTATATGACATGGTAGAATTTTTTTTTCAAGGGGCACCCCTTCTAGGATGTCTTCAAATCAGTCAAGGAACACGTGTACCGAATCATATGCTTCTATCCAGCACGTAACGGTTTCTCGGCTTAGAGCCCCTACTAGGTAGAGTCCTCTAGGCTCACCGTCCCCTGCTTGACTCTCTATCTCTCCTCTCTCTCTTTCTCTCTAGCCCTTATTTTGTATCCCTCCCTCCGTCTCCACTCTCTCTTTCTCCCTCCATTCTTGACTCTCAATCTCCACTCTCTCTCACTCCATTCTTCTCTCTAGTCCTCATTTTGCCTCCCTCCCTCCGTTTCTCCACTCTCTCTTTCTCTCCTCCATTTTTCTCTTCACCCCTCCTCTCTTGCATCCCTCCCTCAGTCTCCACTCTCTTTCTCTCATCTCACTCTGTCTCCCTCCATTTTTCTCTTCACCCCTTATTTTGCCTCCCTCCCTCAGTCTCCACTCTGTCTTTCTCCCTCTCCCTCCATTCTTCTCTCTATCCCCTTATTTTTCCTCTCTTCCCTCCATCTCCTCTCTCTCTGTCTCTCCTCTCTCTTTCTTCCCTCCATTCTTCTCTTATTTTTGCTCCCTCCCTCTCTCTCTCATCCTCTCCACGTCTCCCTCCATTCACTCCTTCTTTTGCCTCCCTCCCTCCGTCTACACTCTCTTCTCTCTCTCTCTCCATGACTCTCTCATTCTCCCTCCATTTTTCTCTTCACCCCTTCTCTTTTTTTGCCTCCCCTCCCTCAGTCTCCTCTCTCTCCTCTTTCTCTCCTCTCACTCTGTCTCCCTCTTCCTCCATTCTTCTTCTCTCCAGGCCTTATTTTAACGTCCCTCCCTCCGTCTCCTCTCTCTCTCTTTCTCCCTCTCCCTCCATTCTTCTCCATGACTCTCAATCATCCTCTCTCTTTCTCTATTCTTTCTTCTCTATCCCTTATTTTGCCTCCCTCAGTCTTCACTCTCTTTCTCTCCTCTCTCTTTCTCCCTCCATTCTGCCCTTATTTTGCCTCCCTCCCTCCCTTTCTCTCCTCTCTCTTGCCTCCCTCCCTCCGTCTCTCCACTCTCTCTTTCTCTCCTCTCTCCGTCTCCCACCATTTTTTCTCTTCACACCTTATTTTGCCTCCCTCCCTTCGTCTCCACTCTCTTTCTCTCCCTCACTCTTTCTCATTCTCCAACCATTTTCCTCTTCACCCCTTCTCTTTTTTGCCTCCCTCCCTCCATCTCCACTCTCTCTCCTCTCACTCTGTCTCCTGGATGACTCTCTCTCTCTATTCTCTCTCTCCCTCCCTCCACTCTTTTTTCTGTCCCTCACTCTCCCTCCTTCCATTTCTCTCTTCACCTCTTCTCTATTTTTTCTTCTTCGTCCATCAAGCTGTTCTTGTAATATTCCTATTTGTCATGGTCCTCTCCTCTTCTCTCTCCTCTCTTTTCTCCTCTCCTCTTCTCATCACCTCTCTTCTCCTCTCCTCCCTCCTCCCTTCTCTCTCCTCTTCTCATCACCTCTCCTCTCCTATTCTCATCACCTCTCCTCTTCTTTTCTCATCACCTCTCCTCTCCTCTTCTCATCACCTCTCCTCTCCTCTCCTCTCCTCTCTCCCTTTTCGTCTCTCCTCTCCTCTTCTCATCACCTCTCTTTTCTCCTCTCCTCTTCTCTTCTCATCACCTCTCTTTTCTCCTCTCCTCTCCTCTTCTCATCACCTCTCTTTTCTCCTCTCCTCTTCTCATCACCTCTCTTTTCTCCTCTCCTCTCCTCTCCTCTCTCCTCTCATCATATCTCGTCTCCTCCTCTTCTAATCTCTCCTCTTCTCATCACCTCTCTTTTCTCCTCTCCTCTTCTCTTCTCATCACCTCTCTTTTCTCCTCTCCTCTCCTCATCTCTCTCCTCTCCTCTCCTCTCCTCTCCTCTTCTCATCCCTCTCTCCTCTCCTCTCCTCCTCTCCTCATCCCTCTCTCCTCTCCTCTCCTCTTCTCATCCCTCTCCTCTCCTCTCCTCTCCTCTCCTCTTCTCATCTCTCTCCTCTCCTCTCCTCCTCACATCTCTCTCCTCTCCTCTCCTCTCCTCTCCTCTCCTCTTCTCATCTCTCTTCTCTCCTTTTCTCTCCTCTTCTCATCACCTCTCTTTTCTCCTCTCCTCTCCTCTCTCCTCTTCTCATCACCTCTCTTTTCTCCTCTCCTCTCCTCTTCTCATCACCTCTCTTTTCTCCTCTCCTCTTCTCATCACCTCTCTCCTCTCCTCTTCTCATCACCTCTCTTTTCTCCTCTCCTCTCCTCTCTCCTCTTCTCATCACCTCTCTTTTCACCTCTCCTCTCCTCTTCTCATCACCTCTCTTTTCACCTCTCCTCTCCTCTTCTCATCACCTCTCTTTTCTCCTCTCCTCCTCTTCTCATCACCTCTCTCCTCTCCTCTTCTCATCACCTCTCTTCTCATCACCTCTCCTCTTCTCATCACCTCTCTTTTCACCTCTCCTCTCCTCTTCTCATCACCTCTCTTTTCTCCTCTCCTCTTCTCATCACCTCTCTCCTCTCCTCTTCTCATCACCTCTCTTTTCTCCTCTCCTCTCCTCTTCTCATCACCTCTCTTTTCTCCTCTCCTCTCCTCTTCTCATCACCTCTCTTTTCTCCTCTCCTCTTCTCATCACCTCTCTTTTCTCCTCTCCTCTTCTCATCACCTCTCTTTTCTCCTCTCCTCTTCTCATCACCTCTCTTTTCTCCTCTCCTCTCCTCCCTCCTCTCTCCTCCTCTCATCATATCTCGTCTCCTCTCCTCCCTTCTCTCTCCTCCTCTCATCATATCTCGTCTCCTCCTCTCCTCTTCTCATCACCTCTCTTTTCTCCTCTCCTCTCCTCTTCTCATCACCTCTCTTTTCTCCTCTCCTCTCCTCCCTCCTCCCTTCTCTCTCCTCTTCTCATCACCTCTCTTTTCTCCTCTCCTCTCTCCCCTTCTCTCTCCTCCTCTCATCATATCTCGTCTCCTCTCCTCCCTTCCCTTCTCTCTCCTCTCTTTTCTCCTCTCCTCCCTTCCCTTCTCTCTCCTCTTCTCATCACCTCTCTTTTCTCCTCTCCTCCCTTCCCTTGTCCTCTCCTCTTCTCATCACCTCTCTTTTCTCCTCTCCTCTTCTCATCACCTCTCTTTTCTCCTCTCCTCCCTCCTCCCTTCTCTCTCCTCCTCTCATCATATCTCGTCTCCTCCTCTTCTAATCTCTCCTCTCCTCATCACCTCTCCTCTCCTCTTCTCATCACCTCTCTTTTCACCTCTCCTCT
>NW_026946116.1:0-10000 GCF_034702125.1 Engraulis encrasicolus | reverse complement strand
CTAGAGCGTGTTGGCACTAGGGCCGACTTCAGGCAACTCCACAGGCCGACAAGGATTGTCCTTAGTATAAAAACCCTTTATTAATCCATGGGCATTGTTACAGAGATAAAACCGCCAACCGGTTTCAACCCTCACTGGGTCTTCATCAGGGCGTAAACAGAGGAGGAGTCCCATGGGTGACATATTTATAAGTTCAGGAGGTCACATGGTTACCTCGGTGATGATTGACCTTTCAAAAATTAGTTAATTAAAATAGAAATATATTTAAAGAATATAGTCCATTCTGGGTGTGTAAAATAAACACCCTTTCACATGAACATTGCACAATGTATCATGGAATAACCAGCATAATCACAGCAGTTAATTTCTATTCATTCACATAGACATGTTCATGGGCACAAACATAACCATTTCAATTTGCAAGGAAACTTAATCAAAATCATAAGAGAGTCACAAAAATGGTCTGAAATCTATCTCTTCGTTGAGACCAGGGGGGCGCATTGCGTCAAGTTTGTGAATCCAGTAAGTTTCACGCTGGAGAAGTAGCTTTAGCCGATCACCGCCTCTAGGTGGCGTCTGGACATGCTCCAATGCCTCTACTTGGAGTAAACCTGCATCTCCATTATGCGCGCTGTTGAAATGACGCGCCATCGGGTAATCCTCATTATTGCAACGTATTGCGTACTTATGTTCCGCTACTCTATCCTTGAGGCGCCTCTTGGTTCTCCCGACATAAAAATGATTACAAGGGCATATGAGGCGATAGACAACATAAGTAGTATTACAGTTCACAAAGTGTTTGATTTTGTGTTTCTCATTCGTTTTAAAATCAGTGAAGTCTTTGTGCTGCTTAATGTTACCACAATGGTTGCAGGTGGACTGCAGACACTTAAAAGTTCCAATAGGCTTCTTTAACCAATGTTCCTTCTTTCTGGCGGGGAGATAGCTGCGCGTGAGTCTATCCTTCAAGCTTGGGGCGCGCCTGTAACAGAACATAGGAAAGTCTTTAAACGTATCATGCAGTGTTGGGTCGCTTTTTAAAATGTCCCAGTTGGACCTTATGATGCGTCTAATCTCTGGTGCGTGTGTACTGTATCTGGTGACAAAGCAGACGCCAGTATTTTTCCTCTTTTTCCTTTTGGTTGACGGCTGCAGTAGGCTACTTCGATTGGTGGAAGCTGCCTTGGTCCTAGCAGCAGACACCACTGATCTTTTGTAAGACCTCTCATGGAACCTCTTTGACATACGTTCAGACTGTTCACAGAAGTCCTCATCTTGATCACAAATCCTTTTGAGACGTTGAAATTGCCCGTATGGGATATTGTCCTTCAAGCGCTCTAAATGAAAGGACTTTAGTCTTCTTACTTCAAGAGCACCCACAGTTTGGAGTTTACTAAGTTGGAGAACAAGAGCGCTCAGTCAACCTTTTCTGTTTGAAAATGGACAAACTGCTTTAGTCAAGAATCAAAAGCTGTGCTGCGAGGATCTGACTGATGGAATCATGGCTGAACAACAACATTCTGAATGCCAAAGTTGATTTTACCGGGGTTCAGTACAGTAAGACTGCCCATCCTCCACATCTTCCTCTTACTCCTCCAACCCTTACCAGTGTTGCCAGATGTGTCTGACCAAATCCCGCCCAAAAGGTTCTCAAAAACGCCAAAATGCGCTAAATTCCGCCCAAATTCAACAAATTACATTGACTTCTATGGGCCCAAAACGGCTTAAAAAAAACGCCAAATGGCCAATTTTTCCCATTTTTGCCCGCCGACGCTCATCCCAAGTAGCCCAATTGGGCGGGCACCTGCCCAATCTGGCAACACTGACCCTTACTGAAATTCATGGTGAATTATGGTTTTCATGTTTTTTTGAGCATGTCAGATACTTTTTATATATATGTACAATCATGGTTTGACTATGCTTTAACTGTACCCTTAAAAAAATAACCATGGTTATACTATGAAAACTAACCACGGTTTACCATTATTCATTAAGTTACACTTAGCTGACATTTTTTTTTAATCCAATGCGCATATTGGTGACAGTCTTTGGAACAATGTGGGGTTAGTTGTCATGCTCAAAGGCATTTAAGGGGATGGAGGTGTTGGGAGAAGTAAGGGCTCGAATGGGATTCAAAACCATTGTCACTACAGTGACTACAGCAAAACAATGATTGATTTTCGTAAGGGTATATTGACACTGTTTAGTTGATTATTGTTAATGACTTTACCTTTTTCTCTTTGCAGTGAAGACACCAGAAGATCTAGCTTCTACAGGGTGCTGTTGAAGACGTTACAGAAAACTAGGACTTTACAGTGAAAGCTGCAGAGGATGTAGTATATCGCTACAAGGCGCCCTTGAAAACTTCCAAGCGGCACGACCGCAGTTATCGTCAGTGCACATAATTGCAGATCCCCAAATTCACTGGCCAAATGCTGGAAAATTATGCTATAGAGTGCAAAACATTCATTGAAAATCAACCAGGCCTTATGTAAAAAAAAAATAAAGAAATGTTGCCAGTGCCCTATAAGTAAATGTACGGGCCAATTTCAAAATGCTGTTGTATTGCTCACACTACCCTTGACCTGTTAGTACTCTGTGATGCTGCATTTTTCGGCTCGGCCCTCTCCAAGATCTGAACTATTCTAATGGGGACAGACTTTTTTTTAACGTTAAAAATCATATTAACATACGCCAAATATTATCCTTACAGGTATCGCTGTTTGCTAGTTGTCTGCTGATGTCATAACCTTTTGGATGTTATTGGAAATAAATCAAGATGTTTTTTCATGTTTTTAAACAAAAGCCTCCCCCAATTACAATGACCAGGATCTCTGAGAAGGCTGAAACATTGTTTTTTCAAGTCCAAGAGAGTGTGAGCCAGGCCTCGAATTACGTCATTTAAGGGACAAGGCCATTTGAGAGGGAATCAGAGAGGGCATCAAGGCCTAAGTGGGAGGGCACGAGGGCCATGTCCCTCATGGTCCTTGTGAAATTCCTGCCCTGGTGTAAACATTACAAAAGCATGTTTAAATCGGCAAATGTTATCGTTGCGACTAGTAAGATCATCTACTAGCTATTTTGGCAGGTGATGAAAAAAGTTAATTTAGAGCCCTGCTATTTTTTGTTTTTAATTGCTGGTGTTATTTTTACTTACATGTGCGTTTACTTTCCCTTTTTAGTGCATGTTGCATGAAAGATTTTGCACCGATTTGGCACTCGCACGACTTTTTGAGAGTCGGGCCGATTTCTTGCTCAATCGCAGGTCAATCGTGAGTCTCACATCGTGCAGTGTACATGGGGTAACGACAAGCGATTTCGCCTCACGATCGTGCAATCGCTGGGTCGCAACAAAATCAAAACGGTTTGAAATTCTGGTCGTGCGTAAATCGCACAGTTAAAGCAGTGCTACGACCCGATTTGACACTTCACATGCACAAATTAATAGGGCCGTGCGATTCGCTGTTGAGCGCGACCACCTCAGGTGCGCATGTTCCCTCCTCTACAGACAGGGGAAACATGCCTGTCGTACGGTGGAAGCATTTCGCTCGCATTCAACTGTCGGCTCGTGTAGTGTGAGGACGTGAGTCGTGAGTTATGAACTTTTAAACAGTGAAATTCCATCGTGCAGTGTGAGCAGAAGCTTAAGACCCATGAGTGAAAATATCGCACAGTGTATGCCCGGCTTAAGTTAGACAAACAAGAAATGTTTTCATGATCAATGTTTCCATCATGATTGCCAGACAGAAGACGCTACAGTAAAGGTGTTTTCTGTTAGAGGAATTACCCTTGTGGATTATTCGGATGACAGCACTTCAGATGTGTTGGAGGATGAGCCTTCAATTTCCAGTAATGATGAAGCTAAGGAACTGATCAGTCATACACCACTATCGATGGACATGATTCCACACGAAAGCCCCCGTTCGTCTTCTTCTGAAAGTATAGTGTATGATACTGAAGTTGAAAAATGTAGTGACGCTGACTCATCCAAAGACAATTGTGAGGAGATGGATGTTGTACCAAAACTGAAGAGGACAAAAAGCATTTTGGTTTACCCATTTGATACTTGTTTGAAATTGAATGAATTGTACATTTTGAGTCTGCACCTGGCTAAAATAGATGGGTGTGAGTTTTGAATGAAATCCTATGGAGAGTTAGCCTGGTCCTGACCATCCCATAATACTATCATTTCATTTCGTATTCATGGTCTGGCATTTGTTTGCTCTGAAGCGATTGTAGGAAGCAGGAAGTTTGCACTCAGTTATGGTTTGAAATTATTGGACACCTCTCACCCAATCGTTGACAGTTACTCAACAACAACATAGCGCAGACCAATGGCTCTGGCGCAGATGTGTACGTCATTGTCACGAGCGTCCTCCCCCTTTCGCCCCCACGTGGGGGGCGTATTCGCTTATTGGCTGTTTTCTGGGGGGGGCGTTGCGATCAAAATTCTACTGCTCCAAGCACTCCACAGAGAAGCACGGCCAGACTTCAGTAGTGGAGCCAATCCTTTGGCGGAAGTACGTAGGATGGCTCGCAAGGCTAATGGAGAGTATCATGATCTGTAGTTATAGTGCATGTTGACATGCACGCTTCTTTAGGTGTAATTCAGATTTACAATGTAACATTAGTACATGTTAACTTTCAAAATACTTTTGTAGAAAAGATGGCAATACGTAATAAACAGGACTTACAATCAACAACAAAAAAAAAAAACAAGAAATGTTGATGGGACGTTGGCAGTATCAAAAAGACCTGCTGCCAGCGCCACGACGTGGATAAGGGCGACAATCGCGCTGACCGCAGTTATTGCGGAAGTCCAGCTAGAGGCAGCAGGGGAGATCCCCAAATTCACTGGCCAAACAGTAAAGAACTGTGCTAAAGAGTGCAAAGCCTTTGCCGAAAATGAGCCAGGCCTTATGGGGAAAAATAAATAAATCAAAATGAAAGGAGAGCTGTTGCCCTATAAGTAAATGTAAAGGAAAACTTCGGCCAATTTCAATATGCTGTTGTATGGCTCACACGCTACCCTTAGCTTAACTTGTCAGTACCCGGTGATGCTGCACTTTTCCGCTAATGGGGGTAGACTTTGTTTTCATTAAAACACTTCTAAGGTATCGCTGTTTGCTAGTTCACTGTTTCTAACGCAAAGATCAGGGGTTTCTAACTCAAAGAAAATGTAAATGCTGTGGTCTCCCAAGGCCGCACCATGGCTGAGATTAAAAAAAAAAAAAAAAATGGTCCGACATCAAGGTGGACGCTAAAAAGAGGATCGCAGTGAGCGCAACGGGAGCAAAGGAGAGCCAGATCTGTCCGAGCAGGATGTGAAAATTGCCGACATATTCGGACAAGTGGTGAGTCTTGGGTTGCGGTCGCGTAATGCGCCTGCCACCTTCCAGCGCTTTATGAATAGGGTCATTTCAGGCCTGCCATGCTGCACCGTGTCTTGATGATATTGTGGTGGTGTTGGATTCCTGGGAGGAGCATCACGGGAGTATTTTGAATGACTGAAACCAGAAAAAATCACAGTTCATTTGGCCAACTGTGAATTTGCTCGGGCAACGGTAGTCAATCTAGGGAAGGTGGTAAGCCAGGGTCAAGTTTGCCAATATGTAGGCTATTGACCAATTTCTAGTGCCCACTTTGAAAAAGAGTTGCAGCGTTTCTTGGGAATGGTGGGGTATTATAGAAGCTTTTGCAGGAACTTCTCCACCATTGTTTGTCTTCTCACTGACCTTCTCAGAGGGGGTGTTAAGTTTGTTTAGTTGAATGATTTCCAAATTGCTTATGAGAGGGTGAAACGGTTGCTAACCACTGCGCCTGTACTTGCAGAGACCCTGTGCATACCGGAACACCATTAATTGCCTATAAATATTTCATGAAACGCCCCCAAATGCATATTGATAGCCATGCAAAATGGCAAAAGCAACCGCTAAAACTAAGAAAAGAAACTTCTACGACTGCGAGGAGGTTTGATTGATGAGGTGACATACAGGGGTCAGGTTTTAGGGCCAAAACATACCAAGGCGGAACGAAACGGACGCGGTCTTTCTGCTTTGTTTCGGCCACCGTGTTTTTCTCTGCCTTTCACACTGACAGTGGCGTGCGCGGCCAGTCCTGTTCAAAACCAGGGTTTCCGCCACATTCATTTCACCGTGGCGGGCCGCCACGCCTTCGCTATGCCCCGCCACCCCTCGGAAAAATTCGGAGTCCTGTCAGGGTTCTAGCAAGCGCAAACTTGCGTTGGGCTACGGCCCGTTACGCTATGATTTTGGACCGCTTACAGAGTAACGGCGTCCTGTCTGTATTTATTTGTACAATAAAGACAGATCAATGTCAGTGGGCTATCGCCCTTCTGCCAAATTTGACACTTTTCCGTGGATTTTTGACGGTTTTTACTCATCTCTGTGAGCTCTGCATTAGATTTCAGCCATATCACTCAGCGCAATAGCCTACAGGGTCGGAAATGGCACCTTGGGTGGCACGCGACGGCATGAGTTATGTCCAAAAGTAGCCTATAATGTGTGTTTGCTAAAAGCCATCACTGTAAAACTAATTCACATATTAAGGCGAGACACGGCAGGTGAAATCATCGTTTTTTCATGCCCCTGGGCTAGTTTGTATCCTTAACTTGTTGTCTTTCACACTGGTGTGAAGAAAACGTCTAAAAAACAGTATTAGATAGTTATTTTATTACATTTGGTAGACTTGCGCTTGTGATTTTTAGCTTGATTTGTCATGTTTTTCCTCTTGTTACGCACAGTGTTTATTTGCAACCGTTGGGTTTTATATGCCTTCCGAGGTCTCGTTGGAAAGCTTGAGTCTTCCCGCATATAGTCATGTATTCCAAATAAGGATATTTCCGCTGTGTCAACCACCAATCATTGATTTAGACAAGGGGGAAAAAGCAGGAAGAGAAGGTTGAAACGAAATCCGATTGGCCGGAATGGGAGATTCGGCACTGTGATTGGTTCTAATCAGTCACGTGTCACTCTCGGCTGCAGTGGATTATTTTGGAGTGAGGAGTATCCAACGGAGCACTTCGTGTCTCCACTTCTTCGAGACGAATTGAAATGACAAGAGCCCGTGCTTACATGTAACAGAAAGCACGGATAAACAATAAAGCAAACGACAATATATGTTTCAAAGTGAATTATTCGGTACGCTGTCGGCATTCGTTGGGCTCGCGTTTGCAATGTGCAGGGTTACCCTCTCCTGGCACCACGACGAAATCTCTGTCAGTGCGCGTTTGAACTGAATAATCATCAAATTGGTACTCATTGTACTGTTTATTTAACATGCTGTGCGATGTAGCTCACAATTGACTCACATAACCTAATAACCACTCTTGTAGCGTGTTGTTTTCGAGTGAAGTGCACAGATAAACATGCCGAGGTTAGTTGTTCCGAGGTGAAACCAGCCTGGCGACTCTAACTGTGATATTTTTCTTCCAATAGACCAGTATTTTTTTAAGTTGTTGGATATTGATTATTAGTCTATAATTGACTCCATTGGCACAGAAAAGATTACTTCCTTCAACATTATGGAAAGGGGCTTGTGTAAACAGACTATCTTTGGATGAGGTAGTTGACCACCACGCATTGCAAAGCAGAGAGGCTGCTTGTCATCCTGCAACATGCTCACTTTCCCCAAAGTCAGTAGCCTACAGTGGATATATGAAAACAATTAAGCATGGGCAATAAAATACACCCTGCTATATATTTTAAGTGAAGTAAAAACAAAGAAACAAACAAAAGTAGAGCTTTATTCATTGGCCCAGTGGTGTGCACAGGCAGAGAAGGCCCTTTCATGAACAAACAGAGAAGTGTCCCAATTTAGTTGTAGCCTATCATGTGGGCTGTTGCCAATCACTGGCATCTAGCAAATAGAGACCATTACACCATTACAAGTATAGTAAAATAATCCTATCTTTAAGGGTAGCCTAGCAGGAAACATTCTGTTTGTCCATAGGCCGAAGCATAAGCCAAACTTAACATAACCAAAAAATAAATAATAATTAGGCCTAGGGCCTATAGGCCTACTAAAACCATAGGCCTAATCATGATTAAAAATAAACATGGTTTATAACTCCTTGCTGTCACAAATAAGTAGGCCTATACCAGACTGTGCGGCTATTGTAGCGATAGGCCTATAGCTGTTCTGTCAAGTAGATGAGCTATATTCAATTTCAGCCTATTCATTCTCAATATTAAGGACCCTTTTGTGTGATCTTTTGGAAATATTATGGCCAGTAATACATGTTTAGAGAGGTCAAAATGAACCTCTGATGCTATAACATCCATGGACCTACTCCACAGTTTGTGATTTTTAACCTGGCAGTTTCTGAAGCCTGTTAGGGCCTATTCTAACATATTGGTAGGCTATATGCAAATTGGAGGACCAGCCATTCACTTCACCAGTTGGTAAGTGAAATAGTATGCTTCAAGTGCACAAATGTGGCCTAGAAATAGGTGATTTCACTCCAAAATTGGTGTAGTGAATGGCTGGAAGAAATAGGGGGTACAGGATTGCAACTGGCACTGTACATGCCATGTTGATACCATTAATGATAAAATAAAAATATTCACCTGTTTTAAATGTAATAGAGTTATCAGTTTTAGTGTAATACATGCATATATTCATCCTACATTCATCCTAATGCCATTTTTTTATGTACGTTGTGGCTTTTACCAGAAATCTATGGATTTTTTCCATACAAATCTTTAACGGCCATTTTCTCAAAATGAGGTTTTCCTCACACTCAAAGGCCTAAAACTCCACTTCTGTATGACTGACATACACCAAACTTTCCTGTCCTATTCCTGACTATATTTGGAAGATTCTGTCACAGGATTTTGTTGTTATATCATTCTAAGCCTGATTTATAGGACTTTTCCTCTTAAAATGAGGCGAAAAATCACATTTTCAGGGCTAATAGCAGTTTTTTAAGATTTTCTGGGAAACAAAATGAGATATCCATGAACCCATGTGACAAAATCTTTTAAATTGCTGTAATAACACAATGAAAAAAGAATTTTGAGTCTGGCTCTTCCACATGTCAAGTTTTACACTTTTGAATATATATGCAAATTAGCGCATAATTAATTAAACATAGCCTAATTACCATATTTAAATATAAGATTTCAGAAAACTTCCAATACATTTTTTTCTCCTATATGTATGAGTAATCCACTGGAAAAGTTTCATGGTGATATCTGCAAGTTATTTTTTTTAGCCTATTCACCTTTAGTGTCTCGCCTTAAAAGCAAATAGAAAGGAGATATGCCGCTTTTTATTGAGCTAGGCCTACTGCGTAAAGTTCCTTGATCTGCCATCATGTTACGTGCGCTAAGAAACATCATCCAAATCTGACCGAGAGAACTGTTAACAATGAGTGCCCACTTCGGGTAGTTCCAAATGTCAAAGTTGTTATAAGCCTCGTGATTTATTAAAATAAAAAGGGAGAACCGCAACAAACGCGTTCAAAGTTTAAGGGTCGGAAATTGCACCTTGGGTGGCACGAGACGGCATGAGTTATGTCCAAAAGTAGCCTATAATTTGTGTTTGCTAAAAGCCATCACTGTAAAACTAGTTCACAATTAAAAGCAAATAACTATTTGATTTCCTCCATTTACTTAAGACCTGATGTAAAGCAGGAGGAATTTTCTAAAGACAGGAAATATGCCGCTTTTTAGCCATTGATCTACTGCGTAAAGTTCCTTGATCTGCCATCACGTTACGTGCGCTAAGAAACATCATCCAAGTCTGACCGACAGAACTGTAAACCATGCGTGCCCACTTCGGATAGTTCCAAATGTTGAAGTTGTTATAAGCCTAAGCTCTCTGTATGGCTAAGCAGTGATAGTCGTGAGTTATTAAAAGGGGAGAACCGCAACAAACGACACATTGCGTTCAAAGTTTAAAGAAAGAAAAATCAGCGTGCTGCTAGGCCTACAGCGTTTAGGCTACGTTAAATGATAATAGGCTACATGTGGCTTTT
>NW_026946115.1:233898-244156 GCF_034702125.1 Engraulis encrasicolus | reverse complement strand
CAAAAAGGGCTAGACTTCCTTTAAATTCCGTTTAATAGGCCTATTGAGTTGTTTAAAAAATTAAAACGGACGCAAACGCATAGATGGGCACATGCGAAGGGACAATGGGACATTGATGTTAATTGTACTGTCTGGAAAGGCTACTACTGCGCGGTTGTTTAAGCCCTGATCTTGACAGTCGGGGAACAAACGGAAAAGAAACATGGAGGAAATATTAAGGTATGAAAGACGGCTACAGGCAAATCAGAAAATGATTTTTAAAACTGAACAATTATATAATGCCGCATGTGTGCCTTTGTCTTATTCACTGCGCTAATTAGTCCTCAAGACATTCTCCAAGACTGAGGTGTTCTCCTCATCGCCTTGGTCATTTATTTAATGTCCCACTACTACTATGCATTGTACTAAAGACAGATCCCAAAAACAGGGTCAGTTGAACGATGAACTTTGCTAGGCCCTACTTTATTTTCACGTGTAGGTTTTTCAGTGACGCGCGCTGATGTGCCGGTAGGTAGCTCGCTGCTGCCACTCATATTCGCAAGATTAAGCCCTCTATCCAGATTCCCTCTCGGGCGTGAGATGAGGACACAGGTTGACACGTGACAACAGGTGCTTCATGGGTATTTGTAGGCTCGCGAAATCGCCCCCATTGCAAGTGCGTTTGTAGCAAAGAGGCAGGTCCGAGGGAAAAAAAAACTACAATAATGCGGTTTCGCCTCGATCATTTAGAATAGTGACGGACCCGCCAGAATGGCTTAGTGAACCTTCGGTATCTACTAGCCAAACCCCGACTTTCACCCGCATTTGGGCTACCCTGCGTGTGTTATTGTTAACAGCCTGACACACACACACACTGGCAAAGACAACAGATTACACAATCGAACTCATATACTTCAATTCAAGATTTGTTATTGGTTCTAACGTGTCTGCTTCCGTGTGTCAAGTATTGGTGTGTTGTGTGTGTGTGCGCGCACGTGTGTGCGCATATGTGTGTTCGTGTGTGTGTGCGCACATATGTGTGTGTGTGTGTGTGTGTGTGTTTTGTGTGTGTGTGTGTGTGTGCGCACATATGTGTGTGTGTGTGTGTGTGTGTGTGTGTGTGTTGTAGTTATGTTAGTGTGTGGATGTGTTGGTGTGTGAAGTGTGTGTGTGTGTGTGTATGTGTGTATGTGTGTGGTGTGTGTATGTGTGGTGTGCGTGTGTGTGTGTGTGTGTGTGTGTGCGTATGTGTGTGTGTGTGTAAGTGTGTGTGTGTGTGTGTGTGTGTGTGCGTGTGTTTGTGTGTGTGTGTGTGTGTGTGTGTGTGTGTGTGTGTGCGTTTGTGTGTGGTGTGTGTGTGTGTGTGTGGTGTGGGTGATGTGGTGTGTGTGTGTGTGTGTGTGTGTGTGTGTGTGTGTGTGTGTGTGTGTAAGTTCTTCACCTGATTATTTGTGTCGTGTTCTGACTCTGAAAGATGAGAGATGAGAGAAACACACACACACACACACACACACACACACACACACACACACACACACACACACACACACAGAGTTACATAATTATAGACCCAGACTCCACCGTCCGTCACACTTCCAAAACATATTTAAACACATTTCTGATCTAGTTTAGTTTTAAGGTAGTTTAGTTTGGTTTGTGTTTGATAGGGTATGATACATAACATGTAGGTTGTTAGTAACAACTTGTGGCTGTGTTAAAATGCTCGATCCACTACCCAATATCCGATTCACGTTTGAATAATTTGCCATATACGGAATATCACAAACTTTGTTTGGATAGATCTTTGTGCCATGAATTATAGGCGCTATTTTCTAAACCACATCCTGTAGCTCTCTTCTCTCTCATACCAAGTTTCCTGCTTGTTTCTTTCAATGTATGTCATGTTTGTGTGGGGCATCAAATGTTTAAGATAATTTTGGTTTATATAGTCGTCCTTAGAATTCTAGACATAAATGGGTTAAAGTGACAACCCAGCATTACAGAAGTCTCGTATTTAGAATTGAATGGGATCGTGGATCAAAATCAGGATCGTGACCTGGATTGGGAATCGGAATCAATCCAGGAAAAATTGGATCGATTCCCAGCCCCTAAAACAAACCCAACAGCAAATTATCATAGCATTTATAGCTAAAAAAGCTAATTTCCAATACACCGTACCGTAGAAGGGATTTTAAAACAATACGATTAGCGGCAAATAACAATAAAACAATATAATAAACACAATGACATTCACACTCACCACACAAAAACCAATCATGTTCACCGTAGCAAACCAGGCTAGCAGGGGTAAATCCCGCTACACACACACACAACACACACCAACACACCACACACCACACACACACCAACACACACACACACACCCACACAACACCACACAACACACACCACACACACACACAGTAGCTGACTGTGTTCTCTGCGGTGGGGTGTCAGCCCCATTAGAATCCCCCTTCTATACACTTTGAACGACCTCAAGTCTACACAAACCACACCACACCACACACGACACACACCACAACACACAGCCAACACACACACCACACACTACACACACACAACACACGCACACACACACACACACACACACGCACACGCACCGCACGCCACACGCAGCCACGCACGCACACACCCACACACACACTCCACACACACACCCACACACACAAACACCACCCTCATACACACACACCACACACCACACACAAACACTCTCACACACGCACACGCACACTCGCACATGGGCAAACACACACACGCACACGAGCACACACACCACAGACACACTCGCACACGGGGCTGCCACACACGCACACACGCACACACACACACACACACACACACACACATCACACACCACACACTACACAACTCGCGACACTGGGCACACACACATCACCACACTACTCACACACAGCATCACACACACACACACACACACAACAACAAACCGCACACACACACACATGCTCACAACACACAGAGAGATAGAAAAAGGAGAAAGGATGAGAATGAGGGGAGAAGAGGTATGATAGATGCATCCATTTCATTCATCATCATCATCATCATCATCATCATCATCATCATTATAATCCTCCTCCTCCTCCTCATTATCATCACCATCAGCATCAATCATCACCACCAATCTTCATCATCATCTACCCACCATCCATCAATCATCATCATCCAACATCACCATCATCATCTTCATCGATCCCACCATCATCCATCATCATCATCATCACCCGATCTTCTTCATCCATCCATCACCCATCTTCATCATCTTCCAATCATCATGATTCACCATCAATCTTAGATAGCAATGGGGCAGTCTTGGGTGACGCGGTTAGTAGCGTCAGCCACTTGGCATCCCGATCCCCAAGTCCGACCCGCCAGGTTGGTGGGGGAGTGTAGTTAATCAACCTGTGCTACTCCCCCATCCTCCTCACCCATGACTGAGTCCACCCTGAGCTTGGTACCGTTCCACCGCACTGATCCCCAGATGGGGTTAGCCCACTGAGAGGCTGCCCCCCTATTGCACGGCTGAGGCATAAATGAATTTCGATTGTGTGCAGTGCGCAGTGTTGCTTTGTTTGCCTGTTGGAGTGCTGATGTGATTCCAAATGGCTTTCAAACATAATCATCGTTCACACGATAGCCTCCTTCAACCTCAGCATCACCATAGCACCATTTCATCATCATCACCACCATCACATGAATTTCATCATCACTCATCACCATCATCATCAAAAAGGAAGAGAAGGCAGAGACGAGGAACTGAGAGAAGCAATCAGAGAAGAAAAGAGAGACATAGGAGAGGAGAGAAGAGTGAGAGGGGCAAAAGAGGATTGCAGAGAGGAAGAGAAGAGAAGAGGAGAGAGAGAGGACGTGGGATGAGGGACAGTGCCTAAAGAGGACGAGAAGCAAGAGAAGAGAAGAGAAGAGAATGGACGGAAGAGAGTAGAGAAGGAAGAGATCCGAGGATGGTGGACCCGAGAGGACAGGGTCCTTAAAAGAGAAGATGGGAGCAGGAGAGAGAGATGATGAGGAGTAAAGAGAACGAGGATGTGGAGAGGACAGGGCTAAAGAGTGAGAGACGAGGAGCTAGAGAGGAGAGAGGAGAAGAGTGAGTAAGGAGAGAGAGAAGAGGGAGACGAGGAGAGGAGAGAGAAGATGGAGAGAAGCGAGCTTAGAGTGAGGAGAAGAGAAGAGAGGCAGAGAAGAGGAGAGGATGGAAGGGAGAGGAGAGGAAGAGCGAGGAGGAGGTGGAGAGGAGAGGAGAGGAGAGGAGAGCGACAGAGGATGGAGAAGAGGAAGAGGACGAGGAGAAGGGGTGGGAGGAAGAGGAGAGGAGGAGAAGCGAGCTAGCACGAAGAAGAAGTGAATTGTTATCCTTTTTGCATGGCGTCACTGGATCTCCAGCATTTTTAGATAGATTATCTGATCATGTTAAAAAAAACATATGGGATTCATGTTATTGGATCATGTTATGGGATCATGTTATGGGATTCATGTTATGGTTCATGTCATGTTATGTTTAGATATGGGATCATGGGTATGGTTATGTCATGTTAATGTAGTTATGGGATCATGTTATGGGGATCATGATTATGGTTATGTCATGTTATGTAGATATGGGATCATGTTATGGTTATGTAGATATGGGATCATGTTATGTAGATATGGGATCATGTGATGGTTATGTCTATGTAGATATGGGATCATGTTATGGGATCATGTTATGGTTATGTAGATATGGGATCATGTTATGGTTATGTCATGTTATGTAGATATGGGATCATGTTATGTAGATATGGGATCATGTTATGGTTATGTAGATATGGGATCATGTTATGGGATCATGTTATGGTTATGTAGATATGGGATCATGTTATGGTTATGTAGATATGGGATCATGTTATGGTTATGTCATGTTATGTAGATATGGGATCATGTTATGGACTCCAGCATTAGATATGGGATCATGTTATGGGATCATGTTATGGACTCCAGCATTAGATATGGGATCATGTTACGGTTTGGGAATCTGTCTGCATTAGATATCATGTTATGGTTATGTCATGTTATGTAGATATGGGATCATGTTATGTAGATATGGGATCATGTTATGTAGATATGGGATCATGTTATGGTTATGTAGATATGGGATCATGTTATGTAGATATGGGATCATGTTATGTAGATATGGGATCATGTTATGGTTTGGGGATCATGTTATGGGATCATGTTATGTTTTGGGGATCTGTCTGCTGAAGCGAAAGGTGAAACTGCAAACTCTCATTACCGTACTGTAACAGAGAAGAGAACAACACGGCCACGCCTCCTCTTACAACATGGCCACGCCTCCTCTTAGCATTACCGTACTGTAAACAGAGAGAGAATAAACATGGCCACGCCCTCCTTCTTAGCATTAGCTGCTCCTCCTCATGACAACATGGCCACGCCCCATCACCTCTTAGCATTACCCGTGTACTGTGAACAGAGAAGGAGATACAACATGGCCACGCCTCCTCTTAGCATTACCGCACTGTATAGAGATAGAGAACAACATGGCCACCGCCTCCTCTTAATCAACATGGCCTGCCACGCTCTAACTAGTAGCATTTTAGCCTCCTCTTACAACATGGCCACGCCTCCTCTTAGCATTAGCCTGGTCCTGACCATCCCATAATACTACCTTTGCATTTTGTATTCATGGTCTGGCACGCCTCTTCTTAGTATCACATGTATAATATTTATTCAGTTTCAATGTTCCGGAGGTTAGGGTGAGGTGCAACTGATATTTTTAAGGGGTAGTGGTATTACTGATGATGACAGGTGAAGAGGGAGGGTGGTGTGCACTACAAATTGCACGTGTGGGAACTACAATATGACTGTTCTGCCTGTGGTGAGGCAACGCAGTCTCACCCCAAGTAGTAAATTTCTGACTACCTTGGACCAGACAGCAATTTTTGACGTCTTGGGTATTCCTTCCACGTCACATTTTGACTATGTGGCCTAACCCTAAACCTATTTCTAAACCTAACCTCAATGACGTTATGCTGCCACAAGGGGGCGCCTTGAGGACATAGTCAAATAATGTGATGTGGAATAAGGAGATACCCAAGATGTCAAAAATTGCAGTCTTGGAGTCTTGGGGGTTGTCAATAAATTGGGTAGGTCGCGGGTAGTCAAAAATTGATCTACTTGGGGTGGTGTGTGTTGGTGGTGAGGACTGGGTTTGTAGTGTGAGGATATGGCTGTTAGCAAAGAAGGCTACAGTATCTACGCTATCTTTACATGTTGACTAGTTCAGTATACCGTATGGCCGGCCGCACATTGGCTCCGACAGCACTGCGGCGCACTTTGCTTCCAACATAATTCGGAAACCCCAAACCAAATTTCAGGCGCCGACAAAATAGAACTTGTCTCTAATTGCTATCCGACATTCGCGAATGTCCGCGGACATCAGCGCCAGTGTGCGTTGTTCTATTGAAAACAGTGAAATCGAATTTTTGCCCAGAAGTGTGTGTGCGGAAGCCCAATGTCTCCTGTGTGTTCCTCTAAGTCTTGTCTAGGTCTTGAAGCCCTATGTCTCCTGTGTGTTCCTCTAAGTCTTGTCCAGGTCTTGAAGCCCTATGTCTCCTGTGTGTTCCTCTAAGTCTTGTTTGTTCATTGTAAATCACACCCTCTCATGCCCACAACATGTCTGTCCTGTTAAGACAATAAAGAGAAAGCTAAGACTAGAGAGGAGAGATGAAAGGAGTCGATGAGAGGAGAGAGGAAGAGGAGAGGAGAGAGAGATGAGATGAGAGGAGAGGAGAGGAGATGAGGAAAGAGGAGAGGAGAGGAGAGGAGAGGAGAGGAGAGGAGAGGAGAGGAGAGGAGAGGAGAGGAATGGAGATGAGAGAAGAGAGGAAAGTAGAGGAGCAGAGAAGAGGAGAGGAGAGGAGAGGAGAGGCGTAGGGAGGAGAGAGAGAGGAATAGGAGAGGAGAGAAGAGGAGAGGAGAGGAGAGGACGAGGAGAGGAGAGGAGAGGAGAGGAGGAGGAGAGGAGATGAGTGAGGACAGAGGAGAGTAGAGGAGAGGAGAGAGGAGAGGAAAGGAGTCGATGAGAGGAGAGGAGATGAGATGAGGAAAGAGGAGAGGAGAGGAGAGGAGAGGAGAGGAGAGGAGAGGAGGAGGAGAGGAGAGGAGAGAAGAAGAGGAGGAGAGGAGAGGAGAGGAGGAGGAGAGGAGGAGAGAGGAGAGAGGAAAAGAGGAGGAGGAGAGGAGAGGGAGAGTAGAAGAGGAGGAGAGGAAAGGAGAGGAGAGGAGAGAAGAAGAGAGGATGAGGAGAGGAGAGGAGATGAGATGAGGAAAGAGGAGAGGGAGAGGGAGAGGAGAGGAGAGAGGAGAGGAGAGGAGAGGAGAGATGAAAGGAGGTCGTTGAGAGGAGGAGTGAGATGAGGATGAGGAAAGAGGAGAGGAGAGGGAGAGGGGGGGGGAAAGGTGGGAGAGGAAAGGAGAGGAGGGAAGAGAAAAGGAGAGGAGAGAAGAGGAGAGGAGAAGAGAGGAGAAAAGGAGAGGAGAGGAGAGGAGAGGAGAGGAGAGGGAAGGAGAGGAGAGGAGAGGAGAGGATGGAAATAGGAGAGGATGAGAGGAGGAAATAGGAGAGGAGAGAATGAAAGAGGAGGAGAGGTAGAGGAGAGAAGAAGAGGAGGAGAGGAAAGGAGAGGGAGAGGACGAGGGAAGAAGAGAGGAGAGGAGAGGAGGGATGGCGGAGGTGGAGAGAGAGAAGAGAGGAGAGGAGAGGAGAGGAGATGAGGAAAGAGGAGAGGAGAGGAGAGGAGAGGAGAGGAGAGGAGAGGAGAGTGGAGAGGAAAGGAGAGGAGAGGAGAGAAGAGGAGAGGAGGAGAAGAGAAGAGGATAGGATAGGAGAGGAGAGGAGAGAGGAGGAAAGAGGAGAGGAGAGGAGAGGGGAGGAGAGGAGAGGAGGGGAGGAGAGGAGAGGAGAGGAGGAGAGGGGAGGAGATGAGATGAGGAAAGAGGAGAGGAGAAGAGAGGAGAGGAGACTAGAGAGGAGAGATGAAAGGAGTCGATGAGAGGAGAGGAGATGAGATGAGGAAAGAGGAGAGGAGAGGAGAGGAGAGGGGAGAGGAGAAGAGAGGAGAGATGAAAGGAGTCGATGAGAGGAGAGGAAATGAGATGAGGAAAGAGGAGAGGAGACGAGAGAAGAAGAGGAGGAGAGGAGAGGAGAGAAGAAGAGGAGAGGAGAGGAGAGGAGAGGAGAGGAGAGGAGAGGAGAGAAGAGAGGAGAGGAGGGATGAAGGAGAGAAAAGGGAGGAAAGGAGAGAAGAGAGAGAGGAGAGGAGAGGAGAGGAGAGGAGGAGGGGAGGGGAAATAGGGAGAGGAAGGAGAGGAGCAGAGGAAATAGGAGAGGAGAGGAGAGAAGAGGAGAGGAGAGGAGAGGAGAGGAGAGGAGAGGAGAGGAGAGAGGAGGAAAGGAAGAGGAGAGAAGAAGAGGAGGAGAGGAGAGAAAGGAGAGGAGTGGACAGGAGAGGAGAGGAGGAAAGAGGAGAGGAGAGGAGAGAAGAAGAGGATGAGAGGAGAGGAGAGGAGGAGAAGAAGAAGAGGGGAGAGGAGAGGAGAGGAGAGGAGAGGAGAGGGGAGGACGAGAGGAGAGGGGAGAGGAGAGGAGGAGGGGAGAGGAGCGGAGAGAGAGGAGAGGAAATGAGATGAGGAAAGAGGAGAGGAGAGGAGAGGAGAAGACGAGAGGAGAGGAGAGGAGAGGAGAGGAGAGGAGGAGGAGAGGAGAGGAGAGAAGAGGAGAGGAGAGGAGAGGAGAGAGGAGGAGGAGAGGAGAGGAGAGGAGAGGAGAGAAGAGGATAAGACAGAAACACTTATCTGGTAAAAGTAGTTACACACACACACACACACTAGAGCATGGCAACCCGACCGAAGTCCGACGGGCCGGGCCGGACTCGGACAAAAAAAAATATATATCTGTCGGACTTGGGTCGGACTCGGGCTTGAAGCAAACAGACATTGTGAAAATTGTAAGCAATCAGAGGAAACGTTTCAGTTCATGCAAACGGCAGTTTTGTGATTAAAAAAATAAGTAATTGAATATGCATAAATGAAAATGTTGGTAGGCTACTCGTGCGAGTGATTATTATTGGCTGTATGCACGCGCCAGTTACCAGTGGCAACATGGACGCTCACTCCCAGTCAGCCGAGCAGGAATGCCGAGTCAACTTGCTTTCTTAATAAGCGCCAAATACAGTTGTCAGTGAACGCGTGGTCTTTTGTTGTAGGCCTAGTGTAGGCCATGTTTTAGCAAGCCTTCGGTGCTGTCTTAAATGTTGAACATAAAATGACGAAGTTTGTCACTGCATTGCTCGCCAAGGATTACATTTCCAGCAAGGGGTAGCAAGTAGCATAGGCTAATATGGATTAAAGAATACGCACACGCTACGTGGAGTGGCCTAAGGTAGGGGCGAAGAGGTTTCCTGTTACTACTTTGTCCGCTGTGACATTTCATGTCCTTCACGTAGGTTCTTAATTCTTGTCACTTTTACTGTAGCCTACAGTTGTAACTATGCGCGTGCAACCTTTCCTGATTTTATGCTGACCGCATGGACATCAGGGGAAATGACATTCTCTTGGAGGGCCGAACAGGCTACTGTTCTTCGGGGTGAACTTATAGCCCATCCTTCTTAACGACAAGGAGTGGCATCTTCACCGGCTCGCGGGGTTTTATTTGCACTAACAGTAACGTAACAAATGCGTCCATAGCCGCGCTGACTGCATCCAAACCGTATTCGTTAGTTTTCGCCTTTCTTATCCTCTCACGCCCCTCCCATGCATTTGATCACAGCACCCAACATCTCTGGTCTAACCGAAAGAAACATAAGGTGCGCTGTCACATGTATATGCGTGTGTTTATACTTACTATGCGTGCGTAACTAAATTAGGCTACAGCAAATTGCCTCATCCTAGTTGCCTATCCTGGCTATTTATCACGTGCTATTTTGAGTATGAAGGAGGCCACATAGAAAATCTTGCTTGCGCACAGGTTCTGTTGTTATTACAGTGGTCTCGGGCTTCGGACGGGTTCGGACACAAAACATTTTAATTAGTCTCGGGCTCGGGTCGGGGTTGATCACTTTTTCTGTCGGCTGAGGGCCGGGCTCGGACAAAAAAAACCGGCCCGAGCCACGCTCTAAAACACACACACACACACACACACACACACACACACACACACACACACACA
>NW_026946115.1:186398-218898 GCF_034702125.1 Engraulis encrasicolus | reverse complement strand
AAGAGAGGAGGGGAGGAAGAGAGGAGGGGAGGAAGAAGGAGAGAGAGAAGAGAGGGGGGGAGAGAGAAGAGAGGAGGGGGAAAGAGAGAGAGAAGGGGAAGAGGGAGAGAAGAGAGGAGAGGGGATAAGGGAGAGAGAGGGGGGAGAGGGAGAGAAGAGAGGGGGGGGGAGGAGAGAGGAAGAGAGGAGTGGGGGCGAGAGAGGAAGAGAAAGAGAGAGGGGGGGAGAGGGAGAGA
The DNA here is from genome assembly GCF_034702125.1 of Engraulis encrasicolus. Lineage (NCBI taxonomy): Eukaryota > Metazoa > Chordata > Actinopteri > Clupeiformes > Engraulidae > Engraulis > Engraulis encrasicolus. The sequence goes on along the minus strand of NW_026946115.1, from coordinate 218,662 downwards.
GAGGGGGGCGAGAGAGGAAGAGGAAGAGAGGAGAGACAGCAGAGGAGGAGGAAGATGAGGAAGATGATGAGGAAGAGGAGGAAGAGGAGGAAGAGGAGGAGGAGGCGGCGGAGGAAGAGGAGGAGAGAGGTGGAGGAGAAGGAGGAAAAGGAGTAGGAAGAGGAGGAGGAGGAGGAGGAGGAGGAAGAGGAGGAGGAGGAGGAAGAAGAGGAGGAAGAAGAGGAGGAGGAGGAGGAGGAGGAGGAGGAGGAAGAGGAGGAGGAGGAGGAGGAGGAGGAGGAGGAGAGGAGTGGGAGAGAGGAGGAGGGAGGAGGAAGAGGAGGAGAGGAGGTGGAGAGAGGAGGAGGAGGAGAGGAGGAGGAGAAGGAAGTGGAAGAGGAGGAAGAGGAGGAGAGGAGGTGGAGAGAGGAGGAGGAGGATGAGGATGAGGAAGAGAGGAGGAGGAGGAGGAAAGAGGGGAGAAGAGGAGGAAGGAGAGGAGGAGGAGGAGGAAGAGGAGGAGGAGGAGGATGAGGAAGAGGACAAGCAAGAGAAGGAGGAGGAGGAGGAGGAGGATAAGGAGGAGGAGGAAGAGGAGGAGTGAGGGAGGAGGAGGAGGAGGAGTGGAGGAGGAGGAAAGAGGAGAGGAGGAGAGAGGAAGGAAGAGGAAGAGGAGGAGGGAGGAGGAGGAGAAGGAGGAGGAAGAGGAGAAAGAGGAGGAAGAGGAGGAGGAAGAGGAGGATGAGGAGGAGGGAAGAAGGAGGGATAGGAGGAGAAGGAGAGAGGAGGAGGAAGAGGAGGAGATAGGAGGAGGGAAGAGGAGAAGGAGGAGGAGGAGGAAGTGGAGGAGGGAGGAAGGAGGAGGAGGAGGAGGAAGGGGAGGAGGAGAAGGAGGAAGGGGAGGAGGAGTGGCAGGAGGAGGAGGAGAAGGAGGGAGAGGAGGAGGAGGAGAGAGAGGAGGAGTGGGAGGAGGAGAAGGAGAAGGAGGGAGAGAAGGAGGAGGAGGAAGAGGAGGAGGAGGAGGGAAGAGGATAGGAGAAGAGGAGGAGGAGGAGGAGGAGGAAGGAGGAGGAGGTGGAAAGAGAAGGAGGAGGCGTGGAGGAGAGGAAGGAGGAGGAGGAAGAGGAGGGAGAGGAGTAGTGGTAGAGGCGTGGGAGGAAGAGGTAGGTGAGGAGAGAGAAGAAGAGTGGTGGAGGTGGGGAAAGGTGATGGTGGAGGTGTTGTATGTTGGTTGTTTTGTGGTGTGGTGGTGGTGTTGTGGTGTAGAGGCAGAGTTGATGTGTGAGGGTGGAGGTGGAGAGGTGTGGGTAGTAGTAGAGAGGTGTGTTGTGTGTGGGGAGGTGGAGATGGTTGGTTGAGAGAGAGAGGTTGTGTGTGGTGTGTGGAGGTGGAGGTTGTGTGTGGAGGTTGTGGTGGTGGGTGGAGAGAGAGAGGTGGTGGTTGTGGAGATGGAGTGTGAGAGGTGGAGATGTGATGTGGTGTGGAGGAGTGTTGTGGTGAAAAAGGAGGATAGAGAGAGGACAGGAGATGGAAGGATAGAGGAGGAGGAAGTAACAGAGGGAGGAGAGAGGACTGAGGAGGAGGAGAGAGAGGAGGTAGGAGAGAGAGAGAGGTTGTAGGTGGAGGAGGAGGAGAGGGTGGATGAAGAGGAGGAGTAGAGAGAGGAGGAGAGAGGAGAGAGGAGAGGAGAGAGTGAAGAGGAAGGAGGAGGAGAGGAGGACGACGACGAGGAGAGGAGGAAATGAAGGAGGAGGGGGAAGAGTGGAGGAAAGGAGGAGGATGAGAGAGGGAAGGAGTAAGAGGAGGAGAGGGAGAGAAGAGTGAGGAGAAGGTGGAAGAGGAAAAGGTTAGAGGAAGGAGGAGGAGGAAGAAGAGGAAGAGGAGAGAGGAGGAGGAGAGGAGGTGAAGAGGGGATGGAGTAATGGAGGTTAGGAGTGGTGGTGGAAGGAGGAGGAGGAGGAAAGGATAAGGAGGAGGAGGAGAGAGGTGGAGAGGAGGAGGTTGAGAGGAGTGGAAGAGGAAGAAGAGGAGGAGTGGAAGAGGAAAGAGAGGAGGAAGTAGATGAGGAGGAGGAGGAAGAGTGAAGGAAGGAGGAGAGGAGAGGAGAGAGGAGGAGAGAGGAGGAAGGAGGAGGAGAGGAGAAGGAAGAGGAATATTGTAGGTAGGAGGAAGAGGAGGTTGTAGAAGGAAGATGGTTGGAGGTGTGTGGAGGAGGTGAGTGTAGTGAAGAGGTGTGTGTGTGTGGTGGGTGTTTGGATGTAGAAAGAGGAGGAAAGGAGGAGGTTTGAGATGTGGAGGTGTGTGGAGAGTGGAGGAGGTGGAGGAGGTGGTAAGAGAGGAGGAGGAGGAAGAGAGATGTTGGGTGAGGAGGTGAGGAAGTGGAGATGAGGTGGAGGAGAAAGAGGAGAGGTTAGAGGAGGTGAGGAGGAGGTGAAATGAAGGAAGAGGAGGAGGGAGGAGAAGTGGTTGTGATGAGTGGGAGGGTGGAGGAGAAGGAAGAGGAGGAAGAGGAGGATGAGGAGGATGAAGGGTGTTGCTGACAGGCGGTGGAGAGCTGAGGAGAAGGAAGAGGAAGAGGAGGAGGAAGAGGAGGAGGAGCAGGAGAAGGAGGAAGAGGAGGAGGAAGAGGAGGAGGAAGAGGAGGAGGACCAGAGGACACGAGATGGATGGATAGAGGGAGGACTAGAGATGGAAGGATGGATAGAGGACTGGAGATGGAAAGAAGGTGGGAGGGAGGACTGGAGATGGAACGGTAGAGAGAGAGAGAGAGAGAGAGGGGGGGGGGGAGGACTGGAGATGAAAGGGTAGAGAGAGTGTGTGAGGAAGGATGGTTTGATAGAGTGAGAAGAGGTATGGAGGAGAGAGAGAGAGAGAGAGAGGAGAGGGAAGAGAGAGAGTGGGGAGAGGACTGGAGATGGAAAGATGGAGAGAGGACTGGAGAGAGAGAGGGGGAGATACAGAGAGAGAGGGGGGGAGAGAGAGAGAGAGAGAGGACTGGAGATGGAATGATAGAGAGAGGAGTGGAGATGGAAAGAGGGAGGGAGGACTGAAGATGAAAAAGGATAGATAGAGAGAGGACTGGAGATGGAAGGATAGAGGACTGGAGATGGAAGGAGAGAGGACTGGAGATGGAAGGATAGAGGACTGGAGATGGAAGGGTAGAGAGAGGACTGGAGAGAGAGAGAGAGAGAGAGAGAGAGGGAGAGAGAGGGAGAGAGAGAGAGGGGGAGAGAGAGAGAGAGAGGGAGAGAGAGAGAAGGGGGAGAGAGGACAGACTGGAGAGAGAGAGAGAGAGGGAGAGAGAGAGAGGGGGAGAGAGGANAGGGGAGAGGAGGAGAGAGAGAGAGAGAGAGAGAGGAAAGGGAGAGAGAGAGAGGGGGGGGGGGGAGGGGAGATGAGGAGAGAGGACTGGAGAGGGAGAGAGAGAGAGGGGGAGAGAGGACTGGAGATGGAAAGATAGAGGGATGGAGAACGGGAGATGGAAGGGTGCATGTCTTACCGGGAGCTGGAGCTCGCGGGAGCAGGCGGGGAGGATCGGAGGCGCCAGGCGGTGAGATGATCCGAGGTAGCACCAGCGCGCGGGAACACCAGCGGCACGGGCAGAGGCACGACATGGAACACCAGCGGCACGGGCAGAGGCACGACATGGAACACCAGCGGCGGCACGGGCAGAGGCACGAACACGGAACACCAGCGGCACGGGCAGAGGCACGAACACGGAACACCAGCGGCACGGGCAGAGGCACGAACACGGAACACCAGCGGCACGGGCAGAGGCACGAACACGGAACACCAGCGGCACGGGCAGAGGCACGACATGGAACACCAGCGGCGGCACGGGCAGAGGCACGAACATGGAACACCAGCGGCACGGGCAGAGGCACGAACATGGAACACCAGCGGCGGCACGGGCAGAGGCACGAACATGGAACACCAGCGGCGGCACGGGCAGAGGCACGAACACGGAACACCAGCGGCGGCACGGGCAGAGGCACGAACACGGAACACCAGCGGCACGGGCAGAGGCACGAACACGGAAACACAGCGGCGGCACGGGCAGAGGCACGAACACGGAACACCAGCGGCGGCACGGGCAGAGGCACGACATGGAACACCAGCGGCGGCACGGGCAGAGGCACGAACATGGAACACCAGCGGCACGGGCAGAGGCACGAACATGGAACACCAGCGGCACGGGCAGAGGCACGAACATGGAACACCAGCGGCACGGGCAGAGGCACGAACATGGAACACCAGCGGCACGGGCAGAGGCACGAACATGGAACACCAGCGGCACGGGCAGAGGCACGAACATGGAACACCAGCGGCACGGGCAGAGGCACGAACATGGAACACCAGCGGCACGGGCAGAGGCACGACATGGAACACCAGCGGCGGCACGGGCAGAGGCACGAACATGGAACACCAGCGGCGGCACGGGCAGAGGCACGAACATGGAACACCAGCGGCACGGGCAGAGGCACGAACACGGGTCCCAGTGGATACGGCAGAGATGGGACCAAGTCCCACATGTGCAAGTCTCAAGTAAGTCTCAAGTCTTAACCTTCAACTCCCAAGTAAGTCCCATGTATTTTTTTCTTGGGCAAGTCAAGTCAAGTCAAGTCACAGGCAAAGTCAAGTCAAGTCAAATCAAGTCAAGTCAAGTCAAGTCAAGTCAAGTCAAGTCACAGGCAAAGTCAAGTCAAGTCAAGTCAAGTCAAGTCAAGTCAAGTCAAGTCAAGTCAAGTCAAGTCACAGGCAAAGTCAAGTCAAGTCAAGTCAAGTCAAGTCAAGTCAAGTCAAGTCAAGTCAAGTCAAGTCAAGTCAAGTCAAGTCAAGTCAAGTCAAGTCTTGTAATAGGTCAAGTCAAGTCCAAGTCAAGTCATCATTGCCATGTTGTAATGTTAGTCCCAGAATCTGATCTTAATTAATTTAAATGCTAGCAAGAGAATTTAATAATACAGCAAATTCAGACTGAAACACCCACTCAAGTCATTCAAGTCATCGTGTCTCAAGTCAAGTCAAGTCCCAGAGGCTCAAACTCAGTACTCAAAGTACAAGTCAAGTCAAGTCGCAAGTATTTAATGTTTTCTCAAGTCAAGTCAAGTCAAGTCACGACAGACTCGAGTCGACTCGAGTCCAAGGCTCCAAGTCTCATGTCCCCATGTCTGGGATGCAGCTGCGCGCACATGAGTCCCGCTGGATATGGGATACGTCCCACTGGATATGGGATACGTCTCTACGGTGGATATGGGATACGTCCCGCTGAATATGGGATACGTCTCTACGGGGACTGGGGACTCTCTTCCCTATCTCATCTCTACCAGGGGTACGTGAGCACACTGCAGGGGGTACTTGGAAAAATGTAATTTTAACAAATGCATGGAGCATAGTCACACTGGAATAGAAAAGGCGAGGTAAAACACGAGTTAGGGGGTACTCATGACACAACGAAAAGGCTAAGGGGGTACATGAGCCAAAAAAGTTTGGGAAACACTGCTCTAGGAAAGCGTCGGTAATCCAGTGAGGAGTCGAGTCGTGTGGCTATCAGGCTACTCAGCTGCATTCTAATAAATAAACAAGGCGACGCACGCTGCCTCCGCACCTCCTCTCATCTCATCACCGCCCTCCTCTCTCGCTCCTCCTCTCCTGCTCTCCTACAACGCGCCAATTAAACGCAATCAATCGATAAATAAATGAACATCTCCTCTCATCTCATCTCTTCTCATCTCATCTCTTCTTATCTCATCTCTTCTCATCTCATCTCTTCTCATTACAGTCCGCTCTCCCACAACGCGCCCTCCTCTCTCTCTTGCTGCTCCTCTACCTCTCTCTCACAAGGCAATCAATCGATATATAGACACGTGCGTAAATAAATAAACAAATCCAGACGTCAATAAGGCAACGAAATGAAGCTTGAGAGAGAGAGAGAGAGAGAGAGAGAGAGGGAGAGGGAGAGGGAGAGAGAGGGAGAGAGAGAGAGAGAGAGAGAGGGAGAGAGAGAGAGGGCATAAGGGCCAAGGGCTGCTTCCCGTTAGCGTCCTCACTCGACTATCTGCCCGTTAGCGTCCATCCGCCTCTGTAGTGTGTGTAGGTGTCTGCCAGTCCGTGCGATGTGTGGAGCCGGTGGCTCGTGCGACCGACCTGCCCCCCTCTCTCTCTTCTATCCCTCCCTCTCTCTCTCTTCTATCCCTCCCTCTCTCTCCCTCTCTCTCTCTCTTTTCTCTCTCCCTCCACTGCTCACGCGCTCCAGCAGCACACTGGCGGCAACATGGAAGAGGAGAGGAGCACGAGAGCAGAGCACCAGCTAACTCACACACATTACCAACGACCCACCGACCCACCGACCCAACGACCCAACGACCCAACCCCCACTACTAAACACTACACACACTCACACACATTACCAACGACCCACCGACCCAACCCCCACTACTACACACTCCACACACTCTCCACCCCCCCTCTCTCTCTTTTCCTCTTCCTCTCTCTCTCTGTCTCTCTCTCTCTCTCCAATCAGAGAGCAGGGCATTGTGTCATAATAGCCAAGTATTCTGCCCCCTACGGAATTTACAGTAGGCACTTCCCCAGACCTAATCTCACTTGTGACTGGGTCTGGTGGTAACCAGGCAACTAGATCATCATTCTGGATCACCAATCGTAACCCTGCTGAACCCCATTCTAGATCACCATTCTAGATCACCATTCTAGATCACCATTCCAGATCATCATTCTAGATCACCATTCCAGATCACCATTCCAGATCACCATTCCAGATCATCATTCTAGATCACCATTCCAGATCACCATTCCAGATCACCATTCCGGATCACCATTCTGGATCACCATTCCAGATCACCATTCCAGATCACCATTCTAGATCACCATTCCAGATCACCATTCCAGATCACCATTCCAGATCATCATTCTAGATCACCATTCCAGATCACCATTCCAGATCATCATTCTAGATCACCATTCCAGATCACCATTCCAGATCACCATTCTGGATCACCATTTCCTGTTTCTTTAAATTACCATGGCCAACTTCTTGATTATTTCCCCGTCATTTTTATTTTCCTCATCATTTTCTTTTATTATATTTTAGAGTTAATTCATTATTTTATTTTATTTTATTTTTTATTTTTGTTTTACAGTGTTTTGAGACCATGTTGTATGGTGATACTGCATTTTAAACAATACATTATTATTATTATTATTATTATTATTATTATTATTATTCTGGATCCCCATGCTGGATGTCCCCAACAGACCAACAGTAAATATCTGAGGCATAAACCGGAGCAAAAGTTTTTGCATCTACTGATTTTGTAGACATTTAAGTGGCTGGGGTCAAAATAACCCCAAGGATCACGGATGTAACCTAAATCTGAGGATAACAGGAGGGTTAAAGGCTCAAATAACGAGTAACGACGTTACAACAGTGCAGTAACTGTAATTACGTTACTGAAATTTGAAGAGTAATGCGTTACGTTCCTAAATTACTGCCAAAGGTAATTAGATTACGTAACGACGTTACTTTGTAACGCGTTACCCCCAACACCGACACACACACACACACATACACACACACACACACACACACACACACACACACACACACACACACACACACACACACACACAGCTCAAAATCGTGAGCTGCTGTAGTAGTATAGTCTCTCTGACAAGCTCTACTCTTTAAAATAGAGGGATAGAGAGAGGGGAGTGGAGAGAGAGAGAGAGGAGTGGAGAGAGAGAGCTCTACTCTTTAAAATAGAGGGATAGAGAGGGGGGAGTGGAGAGAGAGAGAGAGAGCTCTACTCTTTAAAATAGAGGGATAGAGAGGGGGGAGTGGAGAGAGAGAGAGAGAGAGAGAGAGCTCTACTCTTTAAAATAGAGGGATAGAGAGGGGGGAGTGGAGAGAGAGAGCTCTACTCTTTAAAATAGAGGGATAGAGAGAGGGGAGTGGAGAGAGAGAGAGAGGAGTGGAGAGAGAGAGAGAGAGAGAGAGAGAGAGAGAGAGAGAGAGAGAGAGAGAGAGCTCTACTCTTTAAAATAGAGGGATAGAGAGGGGGGAGTGGAGAGAGAGAGAGAGAGCTCTACTCTTTAAAATAGAATTTTGAATTTTATAAAATCCTTTATTTACAAAAGGTGCATATTACATTATGCAGTTAAAAACACACTCCAACCAGAGGTAGATGGGTTAAAAAAAAATACAAATTTCATTCTAACCATTGCGCAAATGTCAGGTTTCCATCAGTGACAGAGCACAACGCTCTTTTATGACACCATACATGTTCAAAAGCATCAACATTCTTCATAGACTTATAAAAGTTGAACTCCATCTGTATTCTCACTTTAACTAGCCTCACAAAAGTGGTCAATACATCATCATCACTGTCTTGCTCAATTTTGTTTTTCCTAGTGATGTAAATAGACATTTTAGCATTGCCCAAGATGTAATTAATCAGTTGCGCTTTGGAGCTCTTCTTTTTACAATATTTAAACCCGAGTATAAACACTTGCTTTGAGAAGAGTTCACCAAATTTCTGGAGGAGTCCCTCCAAAAAAACAAACAAAGGACACAGCCTCAAACAATAAAAGAACATGTGAAACACAGTTTCTCTTTCCATGCAAAAAGGACAGTGTGCTGCTACTTCTGGATTGAGAATAGATATAAAAGAGTTTGTGGCCACAATACCATGCAATACCCTCCATTGTAAGTCTCCCATTCTCTTAGTTAATGGCGGCTTGTACAAGGCTCTCCATGCTGGCTTGGTATCCTCATTTATCATTAATACATTACGCCATGGTGTATCTGTTCTTGCAATCAACCATTTTTTGTTCAGTACTTTAATACATATTTTGTACATGGCTTTACCACCAGTTGCAACCACACTCATAACAATCTTCTCTGAAGACAATAGGAAAGAACCTTCACATTCATCAATCTTTGGAAACAGATATAACCCTGGAAAAGGATCCCTTGAGTCGGGGCACAACCCATTCTGATAATCATTCAGCGAGATTCTCTCTCTTGATGTCAGAGATGATTTTAACCCTTCCAAGATCTGCTTAGCAATGCGTGCAGACTTCAGGCCTATTCGAGCCATCATACCCTCCACATTTTTTAAATCAACATCACAGACATCCAATAAATGACCCAGTGTACATAATTTTGCTCGACAAAACTTTTCACATAGAGCAGCAGAACCATTTGTCACATCAAACCTGGCCCCTTTGATCAAGGGTTCACACAGGAGCCAGTGTAGAGATGGAGTAATAGATATCCTTTGAGTCTTGAACAAGCTCCAAACTTTAAAACATCCTCGATAGAAAGCAGGAAGTCCATTTGTATCTATCAGAGCTGGGTCCATTAGAAACAGGGTTTTATCCATTCCTAGATTCCCCGCCGTTTGTAGAATTTCACTGGCCACCCCTTTCCACGTCAGATTCTCTGGTCCATTAAGAAGACGCTGGATGAACTGCAAACGAAAAGCCGCCCCCCTACTGGCCAGATGGACGACCCCTTGTCCACCCTCCTCTTTGGGGAGGTAAAGCACGCTCTGAGGAATCCAGTGTAATCGGTCCCAAAAGAAATCAACCATAAGTGCTTGGATTTTAGCAAGTAGGTTTGGTGGTGGATCTAAAACCATTAGCCTGTGCCACAGGAGGGAAGCAGCCAAGTTATTAATAATTAAACTTCGCCCCCTATAGGACAACTGTGGTAACAGCCATCTCCACTTATCCAGGCGGCCTTTTATCGTTTCAACGGCACCATCCCAATTTTTCAGTGAGGCAGAATCACCTAGGTAAATGCCAAGATATTTAAAACCACCCCGTTTCCAAGTAAGTTTGTCTGGTAGTTTTGGCAGCTCCCCCACCCATTCACCGGCTAATAACGCCTCGCTTTTATTCCAGTTAATTTTGGCGGACGACAGAAGCCCAAAATCTTCTGTTATTTTAATTAGAGAGTCTATGTCTTCCTGGGTTTTAAGAATCACCACCAAATCATCAGCATATGCAGACAATTTTAACACACAGTTGCTGTTCATTAAAGAAACCCCAGAGAGTTCGGTTCTCAATCTGTGTAGCAGGGGTTCAATTGATAAGGCATATAACATTCCTGACAAAGAACAGCCTTGGCGTATACCCCTAGTCACTTTAAAAGGAGAGCACAAGCCGCCATTAATCTTAAGTAAACTTTCAATGTCACCATATAGGACTTTAATCATTTTAATAAAATCAGTGCTCAACCCAAAAGCCTCTAGGACCTTCCATAGGTAGCCGTGTGACACGCGATCAAAGGCCTTTTCCTGGTCTAGTAGGAGGAGCCCCATGTTATGCCTAGTTGATTTACAAATTTCTAAGGTATCACGGATTAAAAAAATGTTATCATATATTGATCTTCCTGGGACACAGTATGTTTGATCGGCATGAATAATTTGGTCCATTACCTTACTTAATCTTGCAGCAAGGGATTTGGAGAAAACACGGCTGTCTATGCACAGTAGGGATAGGGGGCGCCATTGCTTCACATCTGTCAGGTCACCTTTCTTAGGCACCAGGGTCAGGACAGCTCTGCGGCAGCTTCGAGGGAGTTTTCCCTCCGCCACACTGGCATTCAGCACTTCCAGGAGGTCCGGACCAACGACTGACCAAAGTGTCTTATAGAACTCGGCCGGCAGGCCATCAATGCCAGGCGCACGCCCATTTTCCATTCCCATCACAGCTACATGCAGCTCCTCCAGTGTCAGTGCTTCCCCAAGCTTATCGCCCACATCCTTCTCAAGCTTAGGTAGCTCAGCGAGAAAGCACTCCTCCAATTCAGCATCTCCTTCCACCTCGTTCTGAAAAAGCTTTGAATAAAAGTCTGTAGCAAGTCTTTTAATGTCAGTGGGCTCTGTGCATAGGACTCCAGACTCTGATTTCAGTGCATTTATAAAACGCCTTTGCCCATTTTTGCGCTCCAGTCCAAAAAAATTTTTTGAGGGCACATCCATATCAGAGGTGTTCTGAAAACGGGACCGGATCAACGCACCCTGTGCCCTTTTTTCCAGGAGATCTTTTAACTCAAGTTTCCTAATTCTCATTTTCTCAATATATTGTTCATCATTTGTAGAGTCCGCTAAAATTTGAAGTTCTTTAATTTCATTCTCAAGTGTTTTTTGAGTCATATTTCGATATCGGGTGACATTGAAAGTGTACTGCTGACACAACTGTTTAATTTTAATTTTCCCAATATCCCACCATTGCTGTAGGGATGAGAAGTTTCCCTTTAACGATCTAAAATTAAACCAGAAATGAGAAAAAATATCCTTAAAATTATTATCTTCTAGTAGAGTAGTGTTAAAATGCCAAAAGGCACTCTTGGGTTTTACAGATTTTATAGAAAGAGTGGCCACAACCATAGAGTGATCTGAAAAACCTATTGGAATAATTGAACAACTCTTATAAACATTCAGGTAATGCCTTACACTATAGAGCCTATCAAGCCTGGCCAAGGACAAAGAGTTTTCGTGACAATGCACCCACGTGTACTGTTTTTGATCATAATGGAAGTTTCTCCAAATATCACATAAGTCATATGTAGACATCAGCTCAGTGAGGCGCCTTCTGGAGGGCATGTGAGGTTCAATATGATTGCGGTCTAAATTCTGTTCAGTGCAGTTGAAATCGCCCGCAGCCAGAAGGAAGTCACCAGGATCACATTGCCTTAAAGCATTACCCAGCACATCTAAAAACACCATTCTATCAGTACCTTTTGTAGGAGCATAAATACACATGAACACATACCAATCATTTTCAAACTGGGCCTTTACTTTAAGAAGTCTCCCTTTAACAATGTCATCTACTTCATAAGATACAGGAGTAAAACTAGGTGAAAAGCATATGGCCACCCCACCACTATTTGTTGTATTGTGGCTTAAGAAGATTTGCCCCTTAAATTCCTTTGCCCAGTCAGCTGCATTTACAATATCACTATGTGTTTCTTGTAAGAAAAAAACATCAATATTTTTCTGTGTCATTATGTCATATATTTCTGCTCTTTTCAGACGATCTCTGGCTCCATTCACATTTAAAGATGCAACATGAATATCAGGCATAAGGAGGTAAAGGAAAAGGAGGCAGATATGCATGTGCATCATAATGGAAAACTTAGACATCAGCATTTAACTTGGTCAGAAATTTACTAAGACGCCACCATTCTCTCTCTTCAAATAGCCCTTGTTTTTGGTATAATTTCGTCTTTTCAATAAACTGCTCCACATCGGGAAAGAACATGTCAATGCGGACTTTGTGTTTGTGTTTCGTTTTTTGAAGGAACGTCTTGACGTCCTCTACCGTGTATGCCTGTTTCGGATACCCACTTCGGGGGACAGAGTATGTTATGCTACAATCTGACGAGTAATCACTTTCATCTTCGAGCGTGTCACTTTCATCTGTACCATTGCATTCTGCGGTCTTTGCCACTTTATTAGCAACCATAGGGGAGCTTCTTCTTCGTTTTGAAGGTTTCTTAAAAGGCCCTTCAGTTTCCATTTTATTTCCTTCGTCATTCATGTTATCAGTGGGGTGTTCTGATGATAGGTCAGGGCGAGCGTCAACGCTACTCTGTGTATGCTGTGTATCTGCGGTGCTTTGCGCATTTTCGGGCTCAATGATAATATCTTGCGAGACATCAACACTTTGTGCATTTTGTGAACTGCCGTGGTCTGCTGTGGTAGTTGCCCCCTCAGTCTCTGCGGGCTGTGGAGGGTTTTGCACATCATCACCAAGCTCAGCTTCAACATTAGTTATTTGTGGGGCTTGTGGAGCTTGTGGGGGATTGACATTTGTTTCACTATCCGACGCGGGGGCTTTTACGCCACTATCCGCGCTTTGGTTAGTCTTATTTTTGTCCGGGCACGTTCGCAATAAATGCCCCATTTGACCACAACCAAAACATTTCATAGATTTTGACGTGACGAAAATTGCATAATTGAAGCCAGCCACTTTCACATTCAGAGTGAGATCAATTTCAGGTTCTTTAAGGGCCATATACACAGAACGCCGAAAAGACACCACATGTTTTAACAATGGTGACGTCGTCGCAATTGTCATTTTCCTAATTTGAGATACCAACTTGCCATATCTAGTTAAGCTTTCGGCCAACACCTCATCGGGGATGAAGGGTGGAACATTCGACAGAATTACTTTCCTAGCAGGCGAGGACAGGGGCAAGACACTGATAAACTCATCATCCACCACAATTCCATCCACAATTAACTCGTACGCCATGTCCTCCGACTTCAGGAACAGGACCACAGCATTATTCATGCGAGAGGCAGACACAACGTTTTCATGACCAATTTTTTCTCCAACTGCTAGACTACATTTCTCCACGCTGTGTCTTGTGGGCACCTTTATTGCGTGCTCACGCGTGAGAAAACTTAAGTCAACCTCACCTGGGCCAGCCATGTTTCCCAATGTGGAAACAGACGCCCAGGTGAGTCAACACAATCGCCACTAATCGTCCAAAAAACAACTACGACTGCAAATGTAAAACGGACACTCAATCACATTTCGTAGTCACACACTCAAAAAGATAGAAATGTAGAAAAAGGAGCACAATCGCCCTTGGCACGGCGGCCAAGTTCTCACTCACTCAGAGCTTCCACGCTCCTCCACTCACCCGCACATGCGCACGAGAGAGAGAGAGAGAGAGAGAGAGAGAGAGAGAGAGAGAGAGAGAGAGAGAGAGAGAGATCTACTCTTGAATAGAGAGGAAGAGAGAGAGAGGAGTGGAGAGAGAGAGAGAGAGCTCTACTCTTTAAAATAGAGGGATAGAGAGAGGGGAGTGGAGAGAGAGAGAGAGGAGTGGAGAGAGAGAGAGAGAGAGAGAGAGAGCTCTACTCTTTAAAATAGAGGGATAGAGAGAGGGGAGTGGAGAGAGAGAGAGCTCTACTCTTTAAAATAGAGGGATAGAGAGGGGGAGTGGAGAGAGAGAGAGAGAGAGAGAGAGAGAGAGAGAGAGATCTACTCTTTAAAATAAAGGAATAGAGAGAGGGGAGTGGAGAGAGAGAGAGAGAGAGAGAGAGAGAGAGAGAGAGAGAGCTCTACTCTTTAAAATAGAGGGATAGAGAGGGGGGAGTGGAGAGAGAGAGAGAGAGAGGAGTGGAGAGAGAGAGAGAGAGAGAGAGAGAGAGAGAGAGAGAGAGAGAGAGAGAGAGAGAGAGCTCTACTCTTTAAAATAGAGGGATAGAGAGAGGGGAGTGGAGAGAGAGAGAGGGAGAGCTATACTCTTTAAAATAGAGGGATAGAGAGAGGGGAGTGGAGAGAGATAGAGAGAGGGGAGTGGAGAGAGAGAGAGACAGAGGAGTGGAGAGAGAGAGAGAGAGAGCTCTACTCTTTAAAATAGAGGGATAGAGAGGGGGGAGTGGAGAGAGAGAGCTCTACTCTTTAAAATAGAGGGATAGAGAGAGGGGAGTGGAGAGAGGGAGAGCTATACTCTTTAAAATAGAGGGATAGAGAGAGGGGAGTGGAGAGAGAGAGAGACAGAGGAGTGGAGAGAGAGAGAGAGAGCTCTACTCTTTAAAATAGAGGGATAGAGAGGGGGGAGTGGAGAGAGAGAGAGACAGAGGAGTGGAGAGAGAGAGAGAGAGAGAGAGAGAGAGAGAGAGAGAGAGAGCTCTACTCTTTAAAATAGAGGGATAGAGAGGGGGGAGTGGAGAGAGAGAGAGAGAGAGAGAGCTCTACTCTTTAAAATAGAGGGATAGAGAGAGGGGAGTGGAGAGAGAGAGAGAGGAGTGGAGAGAGAGAGAGAGAGAGAGCTCTACTCTTTAAAATAGAGGGATAGAGAGGGGGGAGTGGAGAGAGAGAGCTCTACTCTTTAAAATAGAGGGATAGAGAGGGGGGAGTGGAGAGAGAGAGAGAGAGAGAGCTCTACTCTTTAAAATAGAGGGATAGAGAGAGGGGAGTGGAGAGAGAGAGAGAGAGAGGAGTGGAGAGAGAGAGAGAGAGAGAGAGAGAGAGAGAGAGAGCTCTACTCTTTAAAATAGAGGGATAGAGAGAGGGGAGTGGAGAGAGAGAGAGAGAGAGAGAGAGAGAGAGAGCTCTACTCTTTAAAATAGAGGGATAGAGAGGGGGGAGTGGAGAGAGAGAGAGGGGAGAGAGGGTGAGAGGAGCGAGAGAGAGAGAGAGATTTAAAAATGCCTTTATTTTAACACGCTTACTCATAGTACAATCTCACAATACATCCATTACACCCCCCTTATATCCTCATAACCAGCTCCCCACTCTCCCCAACCCGACACAACAAACCCCACACACACCAAATGCTTGAAAAAGTCCCTACATCATTGACCAAATGGTAGTACATGAACTCAACCTTGATACGACTTTTGACCAGTCCCAGAAAACTCTCCAAGGGGTCTACCGAGTCAAGATTCAGCATTTTCTTTTTGCGGGTCAGCCAAATAGCCAGCTTTGCCACCCCTAGTAGGAAATTAACCAGACAAACCTCCCTCTTGAATTTGACACTGTATTTAGGGCCACTAATAAAAAGGGACTCTGAGAAACCCTCCCCAAACCCTCCCAAAGCCTCCCTGAACCAGTGAAAAAGACCCTCCAACCTTTTACAATGCAAAAACAAATGAGTTAAAGACTCTTCCTCCCCACAGAATGGACAACCCCTCCCCACTGCTGGGTCCAGGTATGCCACGTGTCTGTTTGTAGCGATCGCCCCATGAACAAGTCTCCACTGCAGATCAGCAGTACGCTTCTCAATGGGAGGCTTGTACAGGGACCTCCAGCAACCCCTAGAGGGGAACCCCGGACTTCTGACCACCTCCATGCCCCAACATGCTCCAGCACCCTCTGATGGCCCACCCTAACGCACAGTGAGTACAACTCCTTCTTACTGAGGCTTACAAAGTCTCTCTGCCCATGCATCTCCAAACACACAAGACCCTCCCCCTGGTCTTGTGCAGACTCCATCAATGCAGCAGACACCTCCAACATAGGGAAGCTGTATGTGATCCTCCAGTCTGGACCCAGCCCGCAAGTCTGTAGCACCTGCCTCCAGGCACCCGGCAGCGCTCTCTGGACCTCTGCCAGGATCCCCTCTAGGACCCTCAGCGAATGCAGTCCAGTCATCCTCTGTAGCTGATTGGCCGTTTTCCACTCACCCCCATCTCTCAAGTGAGCTAGAACCGTACATCCAGCAGCAGCAAAAGTGCTTCGGACACTGGCGGATGCGAAGAACCAGCTCCTCAACCAAGGGTTAAAGAACAAAGGCTCCCCCAAAACCCAGTCCTTCACAGCACAATTAGTCCTCTGCACCTTGAATGTCGACATCCACGCTTTCATCATTGTGCGGTAGACTGGAGGAAGCCCACCGCAGCACTCCTCAGAGAGAGAGAGAGAGAGCTCTACTCTTTAAAATAGAGGGATAGAGAGGGGGGAGTGGAGAGAGAGAGAGACAGAGGAGTGGAGAGAGAGAGAGAGAGAGAGAGAGAGAGCTCTACTCTTTAAAATAGAGGGATAGAGAGGGGGAGTGGAGAGAGAGAGAGAGGAGTGGAGAGAGAGAGAGAGAGAGAGAGAGAGAGAGAGAGAGAGAGAGAGAGAGAGAGCTCTACTCTTTAAAATAGAGGGATAGAGAGAGGGGAGTGGAGAGAGAGAGAGAGGAGTGGAGAGAGAGAGAGAGAGAGAGCTCTACTCTTTAAAATAGAGGGATAGAGAGGGGGGAGTGGAGAGAGAGAGAGGAGTGGAGAGAGAGAGAGAGAGAGAGAGAGAGAGAGAGAGAGAGAGAGAGAGAGAGAGAGAGAGAGAGAGAGAGAGAGAGCTCTACTCTTTAAAATAGAGGGATAGAGAGAGGGGAGTGGAGAGAGAGAGAGAGGAGTGGAGAGAGAGAGAGAGAGAGAGAGAGAGAGAGAGAGAGAGAGAGAGAGAGAGAGAGAGAGAGAGAGAGAGAGAGAGAGCTCTACTCTTTAAA
Organism: Engraulis encrasicolus; assembly: GCF_034702125.1. Taxonomy (NCBI): domain Eukaryota; kingdom Metazoa; phylum Chordata; class Actinopteri; order Clupeiformes; family Engraulidae; genus Engraulis; species Engraulis encrasicolus. The sequence goes on along the minus strand of NW_026946115.1, from coordinate 201,705 downwards.
ATAGAGGGATAGAGAGGGGGGAGTGGAGAGAGAGAGAGATCTGCTCTTTTATTACTTATCAACAGACAGAAGATGTTATAAAAGTGCCCCTTCCTCACCCTTTCCTCTTCCATCTCGTTCTCTCTCTCTCTTCATTTCTCTTTCTCTCTCTCTCTCTCTCTCTCTCTCTCTCTCTCTCTCTCTCTTTCTTCATTTCTTCATCTCTTCCATCTCACTTTCTCTCTATCCCTTCATTTCTCCATCTCTCTCTCTCTCTCTCTCTCTCTTAATTTCTCTCTCTTTTTCTTCCATCTCTTTCTCTCTTTCTCTTCATTTCTCCATCTCTCTACATCTCCCTTCATAATTTCTCCATCTCTCTCTCTCTCTCTATCCTCATTTCTCTCTCTTCTCTCTCTCTCTTCATTTCTCCCTCTCTTCCTCTTCCATCTCTCTGTCTCTCTCTCTCAATTCAATTCAAAGAGCTTTATTGGCATGACGAATATGAATACACTCATGTTGCCAAAGCAGTCATACAAATAATTGGAATCACAACACAGAAAGGTAAAAGGTATGGATATGGTTGTACATACAGTATATCCAACTAACATTTATACATGCATCAAATTAACATTTCTATATGCATCCAACTAAGTTTAACATTTCTGAGGTTTGAGTAAAGTAATTGTCCAAGAGATGGTGACTAGCTGCAATAATACTTATTCCGAAAGCGATTCTCTCAGGAGGTGGCATTGTGAGATGTACTTTGCCGCAAAAGGGGCCAGAGGCCCCTCTCCTGACAGAATGGACAGTTTTCTGCCAGTCTCTAGGGTACCAAAACCTGGGTGGCAGGCTTCGAAATCGTTGAAAAAACTATGCCTTATATTTTCATATATTGTACACTGAAGAAGGAAGTGCACCTCTGTTTCAACCTCCCCTGTCTGACAGTTACCACATATTCGGTCCTCCTTGGGCAGCCAGGTTTTCCTGTGTCTGCCTGTTTCCACTGCAAGGGTGTGGTCACTTAGCCTGTATTTGGTCAGGATTTGCCTCTGCTTCGCATCTCTGACAGAGAGGAGATATTCTGCTAATTTATATTCACGATTTAGGGTCAAATAGAAATTCATTCTGCTTTGGCTGGTAGTTTGATTTTTCCAGTGTTCCAAATAGTTCACTTTTTCTTGTTTCATGGCTGTTTTGACACAAATTCTTGGTTCGGAAGCAGTGCTGGTCTGAGCTTGATGTGTATTAGTTGTTGTTAATGGGTTAGTAAGCCTCAGTACCAGCTGGCATAAGGGACTCTTTATTGGGTTCAATTCCTGGGTATTTAGGGCCTCAAACTGGAGTGTATTTTTGTGACTTGATTTTAGATGCATCCAAAATTTCAATGCTGGTTTTTGAATGGGTATTGCTAATGGGTAACGGCCTAGTTCTGCCCTACATGTGTTGTTTGGTGTTTTTGTTTGGACTTTAAGAATGGATCGACAAAATTCTACATGTAGGGCTTCTATTGGGTGCTTGTCCAACGCAGTGTAGTCATGCATGCTGTGTCTCTCTCTTCATTTCTCCATCCCTCTACATCTCTTTATCTCTCTCTCTCTTCATTTCTCCATCCCTCTACATCTCTTTATCTCTCTCTCTCTCTTCATTTCTCCATCCCTCTACATCTCCCTTCATCATTCTCTCATTTCCTTCCTTCTACTACTGTCCTCCATCACTAGCTTTTAGCCCCCCCCCCCCTTGTGTGTGTGTGTGTATTTGTGTGTGTGTGTGTGTGTGTGTGTGTGTGTGTGTGTGTGTGTGTGTGTGTGTGTGTGTATTTGTGTGTGTGTGTGTGTGTGTCTGTGTGTGCGTGCGTGCGTGTGTGTCTGTGTGTGTGTGTGCGTGCGTGTGTACGCGCGCGCGCGCGCGTGTGTGTGTGTGATCCTTCACTGCTCTGCTTTATTGGACAGGATCACACACTTATTACTGATATCTATTATCCACCCTGACAGCACACACACACACACACACACACACACACACACACACACACACACACACACACACACACACACACACACACACACACACACACACACACACACAAACACACACACAGCAGCCTCTCTCTCTCTCTCTCCCTCTCTCTCTATTTAAAAAAATATCTTGCCTCATGGACAAATGTCTGAAAACAAGTATAAATAGTCTAGATACACTAGATGTTTTAAGTTCAAACTAGAAACATAAGCTTGCTAAGATTTCATGTTTTGCAGCGCAGCACCATCTAGTGGTGGGACAGTGGTGATGACGCCCCTCTGTGGAGAGATGACCTAACCAGATGTGGAGAGATGACCTAACCAGATGTGGAGAGTTGGTTAACCTTTAATAATAACAACAACAACAACAACAACAACAACAACAACAATAATAATAATAATAATAATAATAACAATAATAACAACAATAGTAAAAAAGTGATAGTATTAAATTAATACTATCACTTTTTTATTATTCTTGTTATTATTGTTATTATTATTATTATTATTATTATTATTATCAGCCATACTATTAATAATAAAAAATAAAGATGTCAGATGTTGGAAGTGCTTTGAGTCAACTTCTTAGTTGTGATATTGTACCATGTAAATGCTTATCACCCGGTGAGCAGACGGAACGTCTTCTGATTGGCTGAGCAGGTGGACTTTGGGCTGTTAGAACGCTCCGCCTCTTCCATTATTTCCCTTGATATCGGGACACCTCGCCGGCCGCTATTCCATACATGTTGAACTGTATTGTATTGTATTGTATTGTATTGCTCAACAATTCCCACATGGTCAGGCGTAGGCCAGAGAGACTGGCTCCTCTTTGGATCTCTGATAAGGCCTATATACAATACAATACACAATACAATACAATACACAATACAATACAATACAATATCTATGGAATATATGGTATATAGTATATGCGGTTAGGCTGCTACTCTCCTAGGCTGCTACTCTCTGATAAGGCCTATATGCGGTTAGGCCAGAGAGAGTAGAGAGAGAGAGGTTCCATTGGCCCATTGTTTCCTGGTTCTATTATGGCCCCCCTTAGACAGACCTAGGCAGACCTAAGGACTGTTCTATTCATTGTAGGAGCATTATGACACGCCCTTTAGGCAGACCGGAACCTGGTCGCGTTAGGTGCCCATAGAAACCTATTATGTTGGCATATCTCTATAGAATATCTCTGGTTAGGCTGCTACTCTCTGATAAGGCCTACCTGTACTGTATATGCAGTTAGGCTGCTACTCTCCTAGGCTACTACTCTCTGCTCACGCTGCTCCAGGGGCTGTAACCAATACCCTGTACCAAGGCACCTAACCCCACACTGCTCCAGGGACTGTAACCAATACCCTGTACCAAGGCACCTAACCCCACACTGCTCCAGGGACTGTAACCAATACCCTGTACCAAGGCACCTAACCCCACACTGCTCCAGGGACTGTAACCAATACCCTGTACCAAGGCACCTAACCCCACACTGCTCCAGGGACTGTAACCAATACCATGTACCAAGGCACCTAACACCACACTGCTCCAGGGGCTGTACCCAATACCCTGTACCAAGGCACCTAACACCACACTGCTCCAGGGACTGTAACCAAAACCCTGTACCAAGGCACCTAACCCCACACTGCTCCAGGGACTGTAACCAATACCCTGAAAATAATAGCTGCAAGTGGCTTTAAATAAAAGTGTCAGCTGGGTGGAATATAATATGAACTTGATCAATGTTTCTCAAAGACGGATCAGCAGAGTCCAGATCAGCAGAGTCCAGATCAGCAGAGTCCAGACGGATCAGCAGAGTCCAGACGGATCAGCAGAGTCCAGACGGATCAGCAGAGTCCAGACGGATCAGCAGAGTCCAGACGGATCAGCAGAGTCCAGACTATTTCATATGTTGATCAGCAGAGTCCAGACTATTTCATATGTTGATCAGCAGAGTCCAGACTATTTCATATGTTGTGTGGCCTACAGTCTTACACGCAACTCTATTTATAATCTTTCTGAGGAAGTCTACTCTTAATTTGACAATGAGGAACTCTACTCTTAATTTGACAATGAGGAACTCTGATCTTAATTTGACAATGAGGAACTCTAATCTCAACTTGACACTGAGGAAGTCTAATCTTAATTTGACACTCCGGAACTCTAATCTTAATTTGACACTCCGGAACTCTAATCTTAATTTGACACTGAGGAACTCTACTCTTAATTTGACACTGAGGAACTCTGATCTTAATTTGACACTGAGGAACTCTGATCTTAATTTGACAATGAGGAACTCTAATCTCAACTTGACACTGAGGAAGTCTAATCTTAATTTGACACTGAGGAACTCTACTCTTAATTTGACACTGAGGAACTCTGATCTTAATTTGACACTGAGGAACTCTGATCTTAATTTGACACTGAGGAACTCTGATCTTAATTTGACACTGAGGAACTCTGATCTTAATTTGACAATGAGGAACTCTAATCTCAACTTGACACTGAGGAACTCTGATCTTAATTTGACACTGAGGAACTCTGATCTTAATTTGACACTGAGGAACTCTGATCTTAATTTGACACTGAGGAACTCTGATCTTAAATTGACACTGAGGAACTCAGTGCTGGAATCTCCCTTATCTTATCAACGTGACACAGCTGAGCTGACTGCACCTCAGCAGGCTACTGAACACAGAGGAGACGAGACGTTAAGTAGCTACTGAATAGGGAGCGTACCTATGTTCCCCAGGTCCTATGTTCCCCAGGTCCTATGTTACCCTGGTCCTATGTTCCCCTGGTCCTATGTTCCCCTGTCTTTATGGGACCAGGGAATTTAGGACCCCTTTTCTAAAAAAGGGTTCTATGATCTCCGCATTGTATGTTTCCGAGTTCTCAAATTGTGCCCTTCCCAAAACCATCTCTAAACCTAACCTGTCAGTAATGCAATGTTTCTGAGTTGTAAATTTGTGCCCTGACCAAAACTATCCCTAAACCTAACCTATCAGAGGTGCAACAACAACCTGCGCTTTGCCATGCGGCAGCAGTCTACTTGGAAGCAGCGGGGAACATAGAACCCTTTTTCGAAAAAAGGGTCCTATGTTTCCCGGTAGAGGGGAACATAGGACCCGGGGCAACATAGGGATGACCCCATATTCTGACATATCACAGTAGCCTTTATGCTTTTTTTTGCACCTTAGCAATAAGTTCAAGAGGGATCATTCAGACTCTATTTGTCTGATGTAGTTTCATTTAACACACCATGTTCATAGCACAGATCACCTTATTTTATCACTTATTTTTATGAGCTTGGATGTCTCATGGTAAAGACAACACTTCTTAAAGGGACACTGTGTGAGATTTTAAGGTGTTTATTTCCCGAATTCATGTTACTCATTCACTAATGTTACCTTTTTCATGAATACTTACCACCACCATCAAATTCTAAGTATTCATTATGACTGGAAAAATTGCACTTATCATACGTGAAAAGGGAGATCTTCTCCATGGTCCGCCATTTTGGATTTCCAGACTGGAGGCTTCTGTGGCCGATGAGGAAAAAAATCATATTATTCCCCGACTACGGCATATGAGTAGCCTGGTAAACCAGCGCCACCCGCTGGACGCTGAAAAATATTCAGCTGCGAGTGGGTCTGACCTCGGATTTGCCCTGAGTGTGGCAAAACTAATTACAACGCAGATATTGGGGCAGCCGTGGCCTAGTGGTTAGAGAGTTGGTCTTTCAATCTAGAGGTTACCGGTTCAAATCTCCCCTGACCTCTCCCTACATCTCCATCCATGGCTGAAGTGCCCTTGAGCAAGGCACCTAACCCCACATTGCTCCAGGGACTGTAACCAATACCCTGAAAAAATAATAGTTGTAAATCGCTTTGAATAAATGAAAGCGTCAGCTAAGTGAAATGTAATGTAAGATATTTGTTTTGAATCAAAGCGGGCGGGGTTTTGAGGGAATGGCGACGAAGCTTGCAACACCGTTGGGAAAACACATCAACGGAAAAGATTGCTGATTGCCGGCACGGTTTGAAAAAACAACAGGTTGATCTCATCAACAATCTTCGGAGGTATCGTTCTTCGGGGCCAGACTAAATTACTCCGGTGTCGCATTTAGGCCGGTTTATCAGGCTAGCATATTAGTCTAATTTACTGTGACTGATGATTAGATATCTACCATCTACACCAGTGTTTCTCAAACTTTTTCAGACCGAGGAACACTTTGTCCGCCCAAAAAATGTTCAGGGACCACCTTCAATTGAATTGACAGTTGATGGGTGCTAATTTGACATGACTAATTTTGATGTAGATCACTTACTTCTTATTCACATTACAAGTCTGTGTTATTGTGGTTGAAATAAGACTTCAGCTATGTTTAGCTTTGTAATTAGGTAGGCCTATGTTATAAATAAAGTCTACTGCTACATTGTCTTGGAAAGGTAGAAATCCTCTCACGGACCACCTGAGCTCTGTCGAGGACCACCAGTGGTCCCCGGACCACACTTTGAGAATCACTGATCTACACTAATACACCGGCTGGTCTGAACCATCGTCCCCTTACTGAGACAGAAATAAACTACTAAACATGTTACACAGTGCACCTTTAACCAAATCATGAGAACAGACACGTCAGCTTGAGTGAATAGAGGAATCTTTAGTAATCATCTGCATTTATGAGATCATCAGTACGAAATCAGGTCTGTATTTGTATTTGGCAGTTCTGAGATCAGTGCGGTAAGTCACTGTTTGGGGAGGGGGGGGTTACCTCACTAGTTGAGGGCGGGGGGGTGTACCTCACTGGTTGAGGGGGAGGGAGGACCTCATTGGTTGGGGGCTCGGGGGCTCTTGTTGCAACAGAAGAAGAGCAACAGAAGAATCCCCGTATTCTGCCCCTCCATCCTCCCGCCTGCTCCCCCACCGCGGGGGGCACCTCCGGGGGCAGCAGCCGGCTGCACTCCTCGGTAACCGGCTCCTTGGTAACCGGCTCCATGGTAACGGGCTCCATGGTAACGGGCTCCATGGTAACGGGCTCCTTGGTAACCGTCTCCTTGGTAACGGGCTCCTGGGGGCGCCTCACGTGCACCTCGCGGGTCACCCAGCTCTCCCCCTGCAGCTCCGCCAGCTCCACCACGTCCAGGCGCGGGCCCTGGGACAGGAAGTGGTCTCCAGGGGACAGGAAGTGGCCGAGGGGGGACCAGGTGGAGCCCAGCAGGGAGTCCTGGCCGGCCGTTACAGACTCCACGGCCAGCAGGGGGCAGGAGGGCGAGGAGGAGGCGGGAGACTCCTGCACCACAGACACAGTGAGCAAGGGCAAGTTACTCAAAAACTATACTGCAGTTACAAGTTACTCAAAAACTATACTGCAGTTACAAGTTACTCAAAAACTCTAGTGCAGTTACAAGTTACTCAAAAACTCTAGTGCAGTATTGATTACAAGTTACTCAAAAACTCTAGTGCAGAACTGATTACATGCTACTGACTATTCAAAATAGTCCTTTACACTACAACAGGGGTTCCCAACCTTTTTCAACTTGGGGGCCCCTCTCGAAATTGTGAAAAATGTTCAATTAAAGGAATACAGTAGGTCGGTATTTTGCCGAACCTCAATTCGCCTTTGGCTAAGCCCCGCCCTCTTTAGTTACAGTTGCTAGGTCGGACAGATAAACTTTCAATGCTGAGATATCAACATGATTTATGCAGTGACTGCAAATCGCAGCAGTTATTCACTCCTAATAAATAAAAAAACGCATTCATAGTATTGTGAATCTAAGTATTTATTTTCTGAACGGTCATGCGATGCATCACAGCTGTTATGGGCTCTTCTAATAATGGGTATCGATAGGCATTGTAACCAGCACCATGGTAAGCCGAGCTCTCATATCTTTTGAGCCCTGACTCAAACTTGCTAGACGAAAACGAAATTACACAACGGTGATGGCTGTAGTCATCTTCAAAGCTACCACAGCAATGTGTAACATTAACGTTTGGCGTTTATATCTTCAGTAGCTTAACAAAATCACATCCATCAGCTGCTAGTCAAAACACTCCTGCCGTGACCGATAGTTAACTTTGCTAGCGGTGTTTCTTCATTGATTAGGTCAGAAACCCAAAATCCTACTCTGAAACAGGTTCGTGGTTTGCTTAAAAGTGACACGAATGAGATGGTGGCATGATCGGAGCACACAAAGTATGTTTTTGATCCGTGTGTCGAGTGTGAGGCTGCTGAGACCCTTCAAGGCCGACTATCCAGCTGCTATATTAGTCCGGTTTTAGGTAAAGAGGAAAGCGATTACCACATTATTTACACCGCGGGGAAACTTGCACCTTTGTCACAAATACCCCAGGCACAATTTCCAATCATATTTTAATAATAATACGACCGTATCTCGCAACTTGAAAACATGCGATTTCAGCATTGAGTTCAATGGAGCGCTGTCAAAATTGTCCGAGGTTTGTCCGAGGTCGTCCTTTTGCTGCGCTGTGATTGGTCAAAAAGCACTTTAGGGCGGACCTTAGCCAAAGGTGAATTAAGAATGAACTCAAATAAATCAACAGCAACACACACCAAAATATGATTATTATTTTTGGAAAATGATTTCAAGGCCCACTTGGAATACCTTCAGGGCCCACCAGTGGGCCCCGGCCCATAGGTTGGGAACCACAGCACTACGATATTACTATATTTCAAATTTAGGGCATTACACTACAATATTTCTATATTTCAAATTTAGGGCATTACACTACAATATTACAATATTACTATATTTAAAATTTAGGGCATTACACTACAATATTAGCCTACTATATTTAGAATGTAGGTAGGGCAATACACTACAATATTTCTATATTTCAAATGTAGGGCATTACACTACAATATTTCTATATTTCAAATGTAGGGCGTTACACCACAATATTTCAATATTTAAAATGTAGGGCGCTAGGGCTTCCGCACACCGGCTCCGACAAAGTGCTGTGCACTGCTCAGCTAAAATTCGATTCCATTGTTTTCAATAGAACCACGCACACTGGCGCCGATGTCCGCGGACATTCACCGATGTCGGATAGCAATAAGAGACGAGTTCTATTTTCTCGGCGCCGCCCATTGACTATCAATGCAATGTTCGAGTGAAATTGGATTTGGGGGTCCGAATTCTGTCGGAAGCAAAAGTGCGCCGCACTTTGTCGGAGCCGGTGTGCAGAGGCCCTTACGCTACTTTTTCTTTACCTGCTGTTCCTCTTCTGGCCTGGTGGGGGCAGCACTAGAGGAGGAGGCCGCCTGCTGTTCCTCTTCTGGCCTGGTGGGGGCAGCACTAGAGGAGGAGGCCGCCTGCTGTTCCTCTTCTGGCCTGGTGGGGGCGGCACTGAAGGCCTCGTCATACTCAAAAGGTGCTGGCGGCATCATCAGCATCTCGAATGGAGACGAGTCGCCCTCACTCTCTACCTGGCAGCCAGGGGGCGCTGTGATAGATAGATAGATAGATAGATAGATAGATAGATAGATAGATAGATAGATAGATAGATAGATAGATTATTTATTTGTCCTTTCGGAAATCGTTCTACGGTATTTTCTGTGCGTCTGATGGGCCTTACACGTGTCTCCTTGTTTAACAGGGACGTCAGAGTGAATCTCCATCTCCATCTCCATCTCCAGCAGCCCTCCAGTCGGGGGGGCCCTTAGCCCTCCAGTCGGGGGGGCCCTCAGGCCGCTCTGCCAGGGCCCCGGCTCTCCCAGGGCGGGCAGCTCGGGCACATGATGATGACGGGGCTGCAGCTGGCTGAAGTCCTGGCTGAAGGAGGCTCTCAGGGCGTCTGTGTCTCCCGGGAGCGTCTCAGTCTCTCTCTCAGAGGGAGACACGGTGGTGGAGGTGGAGGTGGTGGTGGTGGAGGTGGTGTCCACGTTCTCTGGAGACACGGTGGTGGAGGTGGTGGTGTCCACGTTCTCTGGGGACATGGTGGCGGTGGTGGTGTCCACATTCTCTGGGGACATGGTGGTGGAGGTGGTGGTGGTGGTGGTGGCGTCCACATGCTCTTGGACGGTCTCAGTTTCCTCGGCATCTCCAGTCAGGGCTTCTAGGTCCGAGTTGATGCTTTCTAGAAGGCTCTCCAGGGGGGCTAGGCCTCTGATCTTCGCCTCCAGGGGGGCGAATCGAACTGCCAACTGCGTCGAACTGCGTCGGTCCGAACGGCCAGGGCACAACACCTGAATGAATAAATGAATGAATATTTTAAAACATTTATTTTTATTGTACTTTTATTTCTATTTCATTTTTGCATTTTAATTACTCTCCTATTGTTAATTCACTGAAGCTTTGTTATACTTTCCCTACTGTTATGTATTTGTTTTGATTGTAAAGTGTCCTTGGGTATTTTGAAAGGCGCTCAAAATAAAATGTATTATTATTATTATTATTATTATTAATAATAATAATAATAATAATAATAATTGTCATTGTACAGGTACAATGACATTAGTAAAGTGCAGATGTTCCAGGTGCTTAAAAAATAAAACAGTAAAGAGAATAGACCCACTACCCTCCACTAGGCATAGGCCTATACATACTATAGGTGCCGGAAAGGGGGTGAATTTGCATCCCCACTTCTGGGCTCCCTAAATGAGGCTTCTGGGCTCCCTAAATGAGGCTTTCTAAACTTTTACTGCAGACACATGAGGTGAGTGCAGCAGTAGACAGAAGAATGAAGAAAAAAATGCACCACCACTTTAAAACAAGTGGTTACATTACATTGCACTTAGCGGACGCTTTCATTTATTCATAGCGACTTACAGTTATTATTTTTCAGGGTATTGGTTACAGTCCCTGGAGCAATGTGGAGGCTAGGTGCCTTGCTCAAGGGCACTTCAGCCATGGATGGAGATGTAGGGAGAGGTCAGGGGAGATTTGAAACGGCAACCCCTAGATTGAAAGACCAACTCTCTAACCACTAGACCACGACTGCCCCACAGTTCCAGCACCCTTGGGCCTAAGCTTATATACTTTTATGTAGCCGGCCATTTAGTGCTGAAGAAAGACTGGGCTACTTCTCAGTGACTAGACCCAGGGATGACCGGAGCACACAACATACTATTCGAGGTTTTTTATTTTTTGGTGCACAAATTGCACCAAAATGCAGTGTGCTTATTCTATCCTTTTTGTATTCAAACATGGACAGAAGGTTTTTTTTTAAATCCCACCTTACAAGAAGTGGGTGGACTCGGCCCTCCATGTACCACGCCCACTACACCCCTGGCTACCAGCGTTTTGGCACACCATTACATTTTGGGCACTGCACCTAACCTGTGTGGCCTACTAAGGGGAACTGTTCATTGCATAATTGTTTGTCCTGTCCTGCCTATTGGTATGTCAATGTCTTGTTATATATGGGTGGATGTGTATTGTAATGTGTTAAAGGACCAGTTCAGCCAATTTATATATGCTGTTGTTTTGCTCTTGCTACCACTGACTTGTATTCAATATGGGCTTTATATGGTATCTCAAATCAAACCCCTTAAATCAGCTTTGCGACCCTCTGTGGATCTTTGGCGACCCATTGGTTGGGTCCTGACCCATAGGTTGGGAACCACTGGTGTAGCCTACCCTGTGTAGCCTACTAACCTAGGAGTACCTAGGAGTGCACCTCGACAATAAACTGGACTGGTCCACAAACTCAGATGCACTCTACAGGAAAGGCCAAAGCAGGCTCTATTTCCTCAGAAGGCTGAGGTCCTTCAATGTCTGCAGCCGACTTCTGCTTATGTTCTACCAGTCTGTCATGGCCAGCGTGCTCTTCTTTGCTGCGACGTGCTGGGGAGGAAGCATCAGGAAGAGAGATGCTGGACGCCTTGACAGACTGGTGAGGAAGGCGGGATCAGTGGTGGGCATGGAACTGGAGACACTCACCTCAATAACTGAGAGCAGAACACTGAGCAGACTAGACTCTATTATGGACAATCAGCATCACCCCCTTAACGCCACCTTCACTAACCAACTGAGTCTGTTCAGCCACAGACTCCGTGCTTTCACCTGCAGGACTGACAGACTGAGGAAGTCCTTTGTCCCATGGGCAATTCAGCTGTTTAACAACACACAGAAGGACACTAAGAAGAACATCATCATAGGGGACTGGACTGCCTGAGATGCCAGAGCTGGCCCAGCCCGGGAAACCTCTTGGTGTGTGTGTGTGTGTGTGTGTGTGTGTGTGTGTGTGTGTGTGTGTGTGTGTTGTGTGTGTGTGTGTGTGTGTGTGTGTGTGTGTGTGTGTGTGTGTGTGTGTGTGTGTGCGTGTGCTGTCCAATAACTGCACTAAGGAACTTTTGACCCTTGACCACTGGACATACTTGTTTTTCCTGCTTACCACAAGCAAAGACTGTGATCTGTCGGAGCTGGCCCAGTTGCTGGGGAACCTCTTTGTGTGTGTGTGTGTGTGTGTGTGTGTGTGTGTGTGTGTGTGTGTGTGTGTGTGTGTGTGTGTGTGTGTGTGTGTGTGTGTGTGTGTGTGTGTGTGTGTGCTTGCCTAAAACACTTACCTGTACTTTACTGTGACATTGTAAGAATGTTCAACCCCTATCATACTCTGTACACTGCCTACTTCTACATACTATACTATATCATAGATGTATCCATCAACACTTGTTGTCTACCTTAACTGACAGAGTATGTTTTTTCTGCTTTGGTCTATCCCAACTCACAGAATGTCTTTTTGCACAATTACCTCTACTTTTATCTCTATTATTTTATTTTATTTTCCCCACCCTGATGACTATTCCTGTTTTTATTTTATTTTCATTTTTTTGTCTTGAAATGTCCATGTGGGCTTTTGTGTATTTGTGTATTTATGTAAGCTACTGGATACCTGAATTTCCCCCTGGGGATCAATAAAGTTACTCTACTCTACTCTACTCTACTCTACTAACCTACTAAGGGGAACTGTTGCATAGTTGTTTGTCCTGGACTGCCTATTGTTATGTCAATGTCTTGTTATATCTGGTTGGATGTGTATTGTAATGTGTTAACTCTTTTTTTATCATGTCATCATAAGCAACAGGCTGCTACAACATGCCTGGTATATGTTTCTAACTAAACCAACTAAAACACTGAATAAAAAACTGCAATAAATAACTAGACACACGCACGCACGCACGTACGCACACACACACACACACACACACACACGCACACACCCTAACCTCCTGCTGAGCGTCATCTGATTCTGGACTGCGTCCTGACAGGTTATTGGGTTCGCCTGATATTTCTCCATCTTGACTTTCACGCGGCACGCCTAGGCCTACAACCCCTGCGGGCGGCAGCGGCGGTCCGATTTCTGTTTTGGAGGGGACTTTATCCCCTTGACTATTCTCCATTTCCACTTTGACGAGGAAAACAACAAAAACAAAAATTGGTTCTATTACTATGGAAACATGTAAGTTCAGCCGTAGCGACGGCGCGTGAGAAGACCAGTGCGCTGCTGGAACTCACGGGTTCCCTTGGAAACCAGCAAATACGCATAATATAAAAGAAAGAAACAAACCGCAAGCAAAACTCGGAAACTCCACTGTCTGCATTAGGCTATTTATTACAAATTATTTTCATCATTTTATTGTCACCTTCCTCATTTCTCGAAACCTTGGCGCACCAAGGCCTCGGTAATGACAGCTCTGTGTTTGGCTGAATGTGGCAGAATTAAATGTTTACTTTGACGCAAAAACACCACGAAGGGTCGGTCAGCCCGTGGGAAAGAAAATAAATAGTTCCTCTCTGCCCGTGGTAAGATTAGGCTACACGTAAAACTCCTGATTGAAGGCGTGCGAGTGGAGCAGACCAACAGTCTCCGTAGCGCCAACACAGCGCGGTCCTCCCTCACGCTCATGGGCGGACGATTTGATTGACATAGCCTACCGGCTGAGAAGGCGGCTCAAACAATAATCTAGACTGCGAGAGAGGACAACACTTCCCTCGATGGACTCAGCGCAGCCAGAAAAGAGCAGAGATAGGCCTAATCATTACCCTCCTGCTATCCTCAGATTTAGGTTAGGCCTACATCCGTGATCCTTGGGGTCATATTTTGGCCCCAGCCACTTACAAGTGTACAAAATCAGTAGAAGCAATAACGTTTGCACCAGTTTATGCCTCAGATATTTACTTTTGCTCTGTTGGGGACATAAAAAGCTATTTAGATAAGTCCTAGCACCCCCACACCAAAAGAACTAATAAATGATTAGGCGAAAATGTCCAACAACTGCCCAAAAGTTGCCTTGAATTAGTTTTGGCCATCGTCCACATATTGTTAGTCATCAGAGCCCTAAATAAAGCAAACTGTTCTGTTCTAAATAAGTCATGGTCATGTATTATACATAATCGTGTCAGATTGGAACATGTTTTAGCAAAATATGGAAGTTCCATATATGTTTAATACACTTAAACTAATTTGGGGTCAAATTGACCCCAAGGAACACAGATGTAGCCTAACCAAAACGTGTACAGCATTTAGGGAAATATTTTTGTGGAAATTTCACTTTTTTCACATTGACCCCATATATTTAGGAAAAGTCATCAAAGATGAAGCAAAAGAATTATGTAGCCTACTTCATGTATTTTTCAGACGTTAAATATTGAATGGGGTCAAATAGACCCGAAGGATAACAGGAGGGTTAAAGACCCACTGTATCCAGCTAACTCTCTGCTCAGACACAAGCACTACACATACGACCCGAGACGCTGCCTACAGCAGACAGTAGTACTATTTATTTATGTATTTATTTAACTAAAAAGGCTTTTTAATACAGTAGCTTCTAACCCGCTACAGTCAAAGTGAGGGGAAAACAGAACACTTGACTAACTTCATGGATTTTTCACATAACAGGGAATGACATGTAGCCTAAACATTGAAACGTCTGCAATATATTTAGGCTCTAGGCCATTGAATGATTTATAGAAAATAAGAGTTTAAAAACTTAATTCTTAATTCTTCACCTCACATAGGGATGATCGGTACCTCAGCATCAGGACCGGTTTAACATGGCCCGGGGCCCCTAGGCTACAGGTAGCTGTGGGCCCCCCTGATTAACATGGCCTGGGGCCCCTAGGCTACAGGTAGCTGTGGGCCCCCTGATTAAGATGGTATGGGGCCCCTTGGCTACAGGTTGCTGTGGGCCCCCTGATTAAGATGGCCCGGGGCCCCTAGGCTACAGGTTGCTGTGGGGCCGCATTAACATGGCCTGGGGCCCCTAGGCTACAGGTTGCTGTGGGGCCGCATTAACATGGCCTGGGGCCCCTAGGCTACAGGTTGCTGTAGGCCCCCTGAAAGGCAAA
>NW_026946115.1:161398-178898 GCF_034702125.1 Engraulis encrasicolus | reverse complement strand
CAATTAGGAATTACACCCATCCAATTAGGAATTACACCCATCCAATTAGGGATTACACCCATCCAATTAGGAATCGCACCTATCCAATTAGGGATTACACTTAGAACTACAGCAGTTATTGGATACTCGGGTGAAATCCACAATAAAATGTCTGATACTCGTCCTGTATACATGTCCTGTATATATGGTTTGCACTGATGAAGGTCTGAGGACGGAAACGTTTGCACCCCCACTTGGTGCACTTTATTTTTTGTTTTGTTTAAGTTGATGGATTAAAACACCTTTCCTGCATCAACAACTCTTGGTGTGCGAGTTCTCTTCTTCCTCTTGTGTTCTACAATACCCATAACCCACGCACCCACAAGGCCTGGAGTACTTGGCGCAACATCCCTCCTGACCGAACTGAACTGTTACTCGTCCTAGCAAGGCAAGAGCACTTCACTTAGAGAAATATCCTGTGTGTCTGTGTCTGTGTGTGTGTGTCTGTGTCTGTGTGTGTGCACGAGGGCAGCGCTGTACACACACCATGGTGAAGTCAAGGATGCACTACGCTGGGTTGGGACAGTAAGAGGTGTTGTTGTCGCTACGCTGGGTTGGGACAGTAAGAGGTCTTGTTTTCGCTACGCTGGGTTGGGACAGTAAGAGGTGTTGTTTTCGCTACGCTGGGTTGGGACAGTAAGAGGTCTTGTTTTCGCTACGCTGGGTTGGGACAGTAAGAGGTGTTGTTTTCGCTACGCTGGGTTGGGACAGTAAGAGGTCTTGTTTTCGCTACGCTGGGTTGGGACAGTAAGAGGTGTTGTTTTCGCTACGCTGGATTATAAGAGATGCTGTTTTTTACAGCATCTGCTGATTATATGAGATGTTTTCGCTACGCTGGATTATAAGAGATGCTGTTTTTTACAGCATCTGCTGATTATATGAGATGTTTTCGCTACGCTGGATTATAAGAGATGCTGTTTTTTACAGCATCTGCTGATTATATGAGATGTTTTCGCTACGCTGGATTGGGACAGTATGAGATGTTGTTTTCGCTACGCTGGATTGGGACAGTAAGAGGTGTTGTTTTCGCTACGCTGGATTGGGACAGTATGAGATGTTGTTTTCGCTACGCTGGGTTGGGACAGTAAGAGGTCTTGTTTTCGCTACGCTGGGTTGGGACAGTAAGAGGTGTTGTTTTCGCTACGCTGGGTTGGGACAGTAAGAGGTCTTGTTTTCGCTACGCTGGGTTGGGACAGTAAGAGGTGTTGTTTTCGCTACGCTGGATTATAAGAGATGCTGTTTTTTACAGCATCTGCTGATTATATGAGATGTTTTCGCTACGCTGGATTGGGACAGTATGAGATGTTGTTTTCGGGGGTTTGACAGCGAATAAAGAGGACTCACACACGCAAGGGGGGGCGGAGGGGGGACGGACATACATACTGGACCAACCAGTGCAGCGACCGGCCTGTGATGTCATATCCTGTCATGTGCTCAGCCCAGGGCTCAAGGGTCAAGGGTCAAGGGTGAGGGCCGACAGTGGGGATGCACCCTGGCTCTCCAGAATGAGGGTCAAGGGTGAGGGCCGACAGTGGGGATGCACCCTGGCTCTCCAGAATGAGGGTCAAGGGGGAGGCAAGGTCACATATTGGGATGTACCCTGGCTCTCCAGAATGAGGAATGAGGGCCGACAGTGGAGGAGGCAAGGTCCCATATTGGGATGCACCCTGGGTCTCCAGAATGAGGAATGAGGGCCGACAGTGGGGGTGCACAGTGGCTCTCCAGAATGAGGAATGCTGCAAAAGATCTCAACCAACCACGCCCCCAATTACCAACCCCGCCCCCAATTACCAACCACGCCCCCAATTAGGAACGAGCTCCCCCCCCCCTAATAGAGATGGCTACTGTGTCTCCCCCCCTAATAGAGATGGCTACTGTGTCTCCCCCCCTCTAATAGAGATGGCTACTGTGTCTCCCCCACCCCCCAATAGAGATGGCTACTGTGTGTCCCCCCCCCCAAAAGAGATGGCTACTGTGTCTCCCCCCCTCTAATAGAGATGGCTACTGTGTGAAATTATTTCAACGTTACTTACAAATGATGTTCTTGTTGGATTCGCCAAGATGAACCTGCATGTCAACATGCTACGGTAGCATAGCAAATGTAAACACGTTAACATGCTACCATAGCGAATGTAGCATAGCAACATGCTACCATAGCAACTGTAAATACGTCAGCATGCTGGTAGCATAGCGACTGTAAACACCTTTCACCTACTTTCCACCTCCACTGCAACTGGTCCAATAAACATCAGGAGTCTCCTGCCTCGTAGCCAGGGTTGCCAAATTGGGCTACTTGGGACAAGCGTATGCGGGTAAAAACAGGAAAAATTGGCCATTTGGCGTTTTTTTCAGTCGTTTTGGGCCCATAGAAATCTTTGTAATTTGTTGAATTTGGGCGGAATTTAGTAGATATGGAGTTAGTCTTTCCATCTAGGGTCGTAGGTTTGAATACCACCTGAACTTTCCCTACAACTCCATCCATGGCTGAAGGGCCCTTGAGAAAGGCACTTGAACCCACACGGCACCAGGGACTGTAACCAATACACTGAAAAACAACAACAGCAAGTCGCTTTGGATGAAAGTGTCACATCACACACAGGTGTGGTGTGCACAGATGACCTAGGCCTATAGTAAGAAGCTGGTTCAGGAGTAAACTACGTTAAGTTCACGGGTAAATCGTGTCATAGAAGAGCCTGGAGTCCTGCTGTTCTTAAGAAAATGGAGACTCCAGGCTCTTCTATTGGATGATTTACCTCTTAGCGTCACCTATATCACTTTTCGACCAGGGCCAGCCCGGTGCTGGTGCTGGAGCAGGTGCTGAACTGGCCTCAGGCTGGCTCCGGCTCCGGCACCAGCACGGATTTCCATAGGGTTCAGCACTGAATGGAATCTTACGTCCGCGAACCGATATAGATTCTAGAGTAGTGAAGTGCAATAATGTTACCCTGGTAACAACCTCAGAGATCATCCACCATGGCGCCACGAAATGTGTGTCTTATTTTGCTGGTCAGCGTTATTAAAATGTTTATTCAAAGTCAATATGAAGGGTGGTTGCGTCTAACCACACTGAACAGGCTGCACAGCAGAAGAAGGTTTTCCGCTAGACGTCGGGTACGTGTCCTATGAATTCCGATAGGCCTAGTGGGTGTCCTACTTTCAATCAAGAAAACAAGTCTAGCTGTTTAGACTTAATTCGACGTGTCAGGACAGGAGGAGAGGCTTTTTTCTGCTCTCGCTGGTGTGTAGGATTTGTGAATAGATACGAAGTATCCATTTAATCACTCCTCCAATCGGACTAGCCTTGGCTATACGTACACTGTATGCCCTTTACTGTAGCGATTCATGGTCCCCATCACTCAACTCTTCTTGTTCTGGGCCCACATCCAGATGAGACAGCGTAATTACTTTGTAATTCAATGCATTTGACAAATAAACTCCTTGTATATGTTGCAAACTTAATGAAAAATGTCCTTACTTGTGCTTTGATTTCGAGGGTTCGTTATTTATTACTCCTCACAATAAATACAGCTCCGGTACTGGTGCCTTAAGTTCATAACCGTGTCTTAGGTTTCGTTTTGGTCACATGACCTCAGTTACTGGCTACTCAGCTCTTTGTATGGTCTTGTGCTGCCATCCTCTGGTAACAACGTGCAACTGCACAATTAAGTTCAAAACACATGACACCAAGACAGAGAATGGGAATAAGGGAATAAGGGAATAACCAAAAATGGGGGGTCCACTACATAAAATTGAAATACTTTTTTCTGGATTGAAAGTAGCCAACCTGACACCTACAACCATATTACAATCAACCATTTTGTAAGTGGTGGATGTATTATATAGACATATTTATCTGTTAATAGATGCTGTGGCTTCGGAGACAACGGACGTCTCCTGTGGTTTGGAGACATCCACGCACAAGCCATTGGTGGGATGTAATCGTGCCAACATTTAACCGAAGCCAATTCATTATGAATTTCCGAGTCTCCCCAGAGACATTTGAGTACATATGCCGCCGTGTCGGACCCACAATCGGCAGGATGGACACAAATTTCAGGTTATGCATCCCAGTACAAAAAAGAGTGGCTATGGCACTGTGGAAGCTGGCCACCAACAGCGAGTACAGGACAATCAGTCACCTGTTTGGAGTGGGGATAAGCACTGTGTACAATTCTTTATCAGATTTTTGTGAGGCCGTGATGAGCGTATTACTGCCAATCCACTTACCTGCACCAGAGGCACGAAATTTTTTGGAAATGGCTGCTTACTTTAAAGACAGATGGGGTGTTCCACAATGTGTGGGTGCTATTGATGGGAGCCACATACCCATAATAGCACCACAAGAATATGCCAGTGACTACTACAACCGGAAGCATTTCTACTCTATAGTGTTGCAGGGAGTTGTGAATGGGAAAGGGCAGTTTTGGGATGTGTGTGTGGGGTTTCCGGGAAGGGTACACGACTCCAGAATTTTTAAGCAATCTGATTTGTGGAAGAGGATAGGGGATGGGCAGATGTTTAATACTGATATTCAAAACATTGCAGGACATGGAGTGGGACATTACATAATTGGGGACCCAGCGTACCAGTTACAGAGATGGCTGATGAAGCCGTTTTCTGACACTGGTCGACTGACCCCAGATCAACAAACATTTAATTACAGAGTAAGTAGGGCACGGTCAGTCATAGAGACAACGTTTGGCCGACTGAAAGGCAGGTGGAGATGCCTTATGAAACGAAATGACTGCAAATTGGAAATGGTAAAGAAAATGGTAATGACATGTTGTGTGTTGCACAACATGTGTGAGGAGAATGGAGACCGGTGTCCTGAAGATATTTCAGAAAGACTCACACAACCTCCCCTTCGGGTTCTACCTGAACGCGGGGCGCAAGAGGGAGCGGATGTTAGAAATGCATTGATGCGCTACTTCAGCGGAAATGTGTGAAAACAGATAATTTATTAAATTCACATAAATTATTATTACAATACAAATAGCGTAAATAGTATAAACAGTATAAATGTTGTAGAAGAAAAAAGAAAAATGTATGAATAGTATAGCAGTGTGGGTGTGGGTGGAGGTGTGCGCTAGTGTGTGTGTGTATGTGTGTGTGCGTGCGTGCGTACGTGGTGGGGGGGGTGGGTGTTTGTGCATGTGTGTATTTGTTTATTGCTCCTTCTCTATGGCGGTCACAATACGGCCTAACAAATTGATGAGTGCAGTGCTAGAGGTGTCCATTCTCTGTAAAAAAGCCTCATTAAACTGGCGACTCTGTTCCAGAAACACATGGTCTCTTCGTTCCTCCATCCTCTCCATACTCTCCAACAGCTCCTCCTGGGGAGATTTCCTCTTCCCTATGGAAAATGAAAATAATAATACAAAAAAAATTGTTGGTCACTGTTTTTTTTTTTTGTCAGAGGTAGGCCTACATTTTTGTAAAGCATTTGTGTAGCCTACTGAATACCAGACATGGCAGACAGGCAATACCGTGGTTAGAAAGACAAAATGCACAGGGTGACATAACTCACTAACAAAAACATTAGACAGTCAGGCTCCTCACCCTTCCTCGATTCTGTACGCACTGACGATGATGGCGCAGGCTCAGCTGGCTCAGCTGGTGGCTCTTCAGCAGGGGCCTCCAAATCATCTGCTTCATCTGATAAAAAGAGTAAAAGCACAACTTACACAACTATTGCTGTCTGATGGAAGAGCAAAACACAACCTCAGAGGTGTCAAAAGTAAAATAATTTTTGTGGTGTAATTACAACACTAGCACATAGCATTACATAGCTGTTACACCATTTATTCCATTCTACCTAATGAGACAGATGGACTGTGTTGTTACTGAAAAACACTGAAAACCTAACAAGGACCCACCACAAACTTGATCCAACCAGTGCAGGGTTAACTGATTGTAAGACAAGTATGCTACACAGGTCTACAGGTTACCCAGATAAGTTACTTACAAGTGTTGGAAGGAAACTGTGTTTCTTTTTTACTTTTACTTTTACTTTTGACACCTCTGCACAGCTTACACAACTATTGCTGTGATAGACATAACGCTAAGTATAAAGATTAACAGTGAAATGACTCTAGAGGGAGCTAACTTTCTTCTAATATTGGTAAAATAGGCCTACTGTACAACAGGGTGGGGGCATGTCACCTACAATAGTTGTAACTTGTGTTGAAGAGAGTGAATGCCACGAAGCCACGGTAGGATATCACAATTACAATTCACCCTTTTAAATTAGTTCAATGTCTCGGAACAGGAAGACGTACAACTGCGTTAAGCAATAGGACCTAACAAGTGGTCACACCATTTGTTGCTAGTTGCTACACGACCAATAACTTTGAATCAGGTGCAATGACGTAAAACTACGTCTTAAATACGAATACATAAAACTGAACAAGTATCTTACACAAACACAAAGATGTACACGTACCATGTTCGACGTACTGATTGCACATCCCCTCCAATATCTCTGTGGCAGTGCGCTCGTTTGCGGCTACTACCCTGGAGTTCAGGGCTCCATCCAGGCGGTTGGCTGGTCTGCGACCCATCACATTCTCCAAAAGTGTTACATTGATGCCACTTTTTATGTTACTCCTCCCTGCACCACTTCTGGCCATATCTGCATTGTAGTCCCGGTATTCCTTTTTTATTTTTTTCAATTTATTTGTAATTTGGTCCACCGTTCTGTGGAAGCCCACCCCAGCCAATTCTACTCTAATTTCCTCGTAAATCTTCGCTTTTCTAACAGCCCCCTCTAACTTCTCCTGAATTTCGGTAGATGCCCATATGCCAATTAACGCGTTCATTTCCTCAATGGACCACGATACATTACTTTTCTCACCCAAACTTGACATTTTACGGCTGGTTACAAGTATTAGCTAGAGGTATGTTGCTAAAGCTAAAAACATAAGTGACGTTCCCCAACGCGGCGTGGTTGCTGTGACAACAGCCATAGTGACGTTTGCGGTGCTCAACTCTGACCCAGCAACTTCGCGGAGCCGACGGTGCCGGTTTTTTTGGGCACCGGCACCAGTCATAATTGGTCGAAAAACGTGGAACCGGTGCTGAGCCCGGCACCAGCACGGCACCAGCACCGGGTTGGCCCTGGTCGAAAAGTGATATTGGTTCACTCCTAAACTCGCTTCTTAGTATAGCCCCAAGGTCACTCCTCAACTAGCTCCTTAGTGCACTGCTTGCGTCTCCTCATCTCTACTGCTTGCGTCTCTGTATCTTTGTTCTGGTGCATTATTCTGCCCAACCGAGGCAAAGTGCTAGCCTGGCGACGCCATCCTCTGTACTCCACCTAGCCTGGCGACGCCATCCCACGTACCATCCTATGTACTCCACCCAGCCTGGCGACGCCATCCTATGTACTCCACCCAGCCTGGCGACGCCATCCTATGTACTCCACCCAGCCTGGCGACGCCATCCTCTGTGCTCCACCCAAAGATTTTGGCTTCGCACATCGTCTGGCAAAAGACTCTAGCTCGGTTCTCTCAGTGTTTAGCCAATCAGCAAACAGTTGAGAGTGATGACGCAGAACTCACCCGCGAGCTCCGTTACTGGTTGGTTATATTCACACTTTCGTTTTGTTATTTGTATGCTTTTCTGACGCTATATCGTAACAGACATGCTACTAAACCACAATATGGGTTTTAATTTGAGTTTGGAACTCCAATTAATTTAAATGGTAGAGTAAGATCAGACCATCTCCCACCCTCCACGGAGACGGATTCCTCATGGCTTTTGCCAGACTGATTGACAGAGTCAACAGTCGGCTATTCGCCCAGGCTAGCAACCAATACCCTGCTATGCCTAACCCCAGGCTAGCAACCAATACCCTGCTATGCCTAACCCCAGGCTAGCAACCAATACCCTGCTATGCCTAACCCCAGGCTAGCAACCAATACCCTGCTATGCCTAACCCCAGGCTAGCAACCAATACCCTGCTATGCCTAACCATGTTAAGTTCGCCCAGGCTAGTAACCAATACCCTGCTAACCACGTTAAGTTCGCCCAGGCTAGCAAAGTGTAGTAACTACATCAAAATTGAAATGGAGAAAAAGCTTCCAAAGCCTTGGTATTAGGTTGGATATTGTAGTCACTGTAAATTTGACAGAGCAATACCTCTAAAATGGGACACAAGGTGTAATGAAGACCATTTTCAGTCTAAACTTAAAGGGGCATGCCACTATTTTGGGGCTTAAAGGGGTATACACTATTTTGGGGCTTAAAGGGGTATGCCACTATTTTGGGGCTTAAAGGGGTATGCCACTATTTTGGGGCTTAAAGGGGTATGCCACTATTTTAGGGCTTAATACAGTTACAACCGTTGGCCAGGGTTTATAAAAGGTGGTGAAGTGTCTTATTTTCCATGTAAGCCATTGTCTTGCTTTAAGACAAGTTAAAAGAGGGAGCATGTCGCTAAGCTAGTGAAAGTCAATGGATCCGTGTAGCATGCTACATACTAGAGTGATCCATTGACTGTGTGTGTGTCAAGTCTAGCACGGCACCGTTTGCTCCACCCCTGTAGTGAACTACGGTCCTGTACTGTTGCTAGGGGATGTCTGTTGCTAGGGGATGTCTGTTACTAGGGGATGTCTGTTACTAGGGGATGTCTGTTGCTAGGGGATGTCTGTTACTAGGGGATGTCTGTTACTAGGGGATGTCTGTTACTAGGGGATGTCTGTTGCTAGGGGATGTCTGTTACTAGGGGATGTCTGTTGCTAGGGGATGTCTGTTGCTAGGGGATGTCTGTTGCTAGGGGATGTCTGTTACTAGGGGATGTCTGTTGCTAGGGGATGTCTGTGTAACGGAGGCTAACTAGCACAGAGTTGGCGTGGAACGTTGGTAAAACCTCCCTCCGATAGCCTCATACAGTCTCGTGCCGTTGGGCCGAGAGACTAGTCTCTTGGCCCAGCGGTATCGCACTGTGTCTCCCATTGCCGAACCGTTGTAGTTGACGAGGTTGCACGTTTGATCCCCGAGGGGGGTGAACAGGTGCAAGATGACCTCCGTCACAGTGGTGCCGTATGACCCGGGATGGGAGTGAGGTTTAAGGGGGAGGTTTCAGGGAGGTTTACCAACGTTCCACGCCAACTCTGTGCTAGTTAGCCTCCGTTACATCTGTTACTAGGGGATGTCTGTTGCTAGGGGATGTCTGTTACTAGGGGATGTCTGTTACTAGGGGATGTCTGTTACTAGGGGATGTCTGTTACTAGGGGATGTCTGTTACTAGGGGATGTCTGTTGCTAGGGGATGTCTGTTACTAGGGGATGTCTGTTGCTAGGGGATGTCTGTTGCTAGGGGATGTCTGTTACTAGGGGATGTCTGTGTAACGGAGGCTAACTAGCACAGAGTTGGCGTGGAACGTTGGTAAAACCTCCCTCCGATAGCCTCATACAGTCTCGTGCCGTTGGGCCGAGAGACTAGTCTCTTGGCCCAGCGGTATCGCACTGTGTCTCCCATTGCCGAACCGTTGTAGTTGACGAGGATGCAGGTTCGATCCCCGAGGGGGGTGAACCGGTGCAAGATGACCTGCGTCACAGTGGTGCCGTATGACCCGGGATGGGAGTGAGGTTTAAGGGGGAGGTCTCAGGGAGGTTTACCAACGTTCCACGCCAACTCTGTGCTAGTTAGCCTCCGTTACATCTGTTACTAGGGGATGTCTGTTGCTAGGGGATGTCTGTTACTAGGGGATGTCTGTTGATAGGGGATGTCTGTTACTAGGGGATGTCTGTTACTAGGGGATGTCTGTTACTAGGGGATGTCTGTTGCTAGGGGATGTCTGTTACTAGGGGATGTCTGTTGCTAGGGGATGTCTGTTGCTAGGGGATGTCTGTTACTAGGGGATGTCTGTTGCTAGGGGATGTCTGTTGCTAGGGGATGTCTGTTGCTAGGGGATGTCTGTTACTAGGGGATGTCTGTTACTAGGGGATGTCTGTTGCTAGGGGATGTCTGTTACTAGGGGATGTCTGTTACTAGGGGATGTCTGTTGCTAGGGGATGTCTGTTGCTAGGGGATGTCTGTTACTAGGGGATGTCTGTTGCTAGGGGATGTCTGTTACTAGGGGATGTCTGTTACTAGGGGATGTCTGTTACTAGGGGATGTCTGTTACTAGGGGATGTCTGTTACTAGGGGATGTCTGTTACTAGGGGATGTCTGTTGCTAGGGGATGTCTGCGGTGTGAAGACAACAAAGGACACAAAAGGGTGTTGCAGCCAGTTTTTGCTCTCCAGTCACAGCTGATCACATGATCACAGACAGTCACAATGACACAGACTCACCACAGAGGGCGCTCAAGGGCACGCATGACATTTCTCAAAACTCTTATTTTAACATTGGAATGTTGGAACTTGGAACAGTGGAATGTTGGAACTTGGAACAGTGGAATGTTGGAACTTGGAACATTGGAATGTTGGAACTCACGCTAGTCAGAAAATGGAGCTGTTATTTGTCACATAGCTGCTACATTGGCAATCACTTAGCGCTTAGCCCTCCTCAAGCTTTCAGTCACAACAGAGTTGCACTGTTTCTGTTTCAATTCAGGCACATTGGTCACAGCAAAAGGTAAAACATTTTTCATCACATTTTTTTGCTCTGTTACAATCAGATGCATGCGAATTGTAGGCTACGGTAATGGTCACATCGAAACACTCTGGATCTCTGTTCATATTCCTGTCCCCCCCCGACTGTCAAATTTACATTGCAAGGCACTCTCGGAACTCCATGGACATTTTTTTTTTGTTTGTTTTTTTTGTTTTTAAAGATCTTTTTTTCATTTTACAATCAGGACCTTTAAACTCAACATGGCATAGGACAGTTGGTAACGGCCGTTGGGACAAGGGCAAAGGGGTTTAGGGGCAAAAAGGTTCAGGGCTTTAATTTGTATTGACCAGAGACAGGTGACAAATCTAACTGGGAGACGTTGACTTCAAATATACAGTAGGGGGTAATGAGGACTCAGTCACCATCTGGATGAAAATATACAGTAAGTGGTAATGAGGACTCAGTCACCATCTGGATTAAAAGCAACATGTGCAGCAGGCAGCTGATCACAAGCTGATCAAGGGGCTAAAACATGGACTTCCTGTTCCCAAAGTGTCTAAAACATGGACTTCCTGAGTGCATCTTAATATGCGACCTTGCCTCCTCCACTTGCCTCCTCCACTTGCTTCTCGTCATGATGACATCACTGACAACAGCATTATATTTCAATATCTTGCAAATGCTCAATTGTAAAGTCTTTTTCTCATTTGCAATTGGGATGGTGAATGAAAAACAGTCCCTCAAAAGTTGTTTTGGCGAGGCTGACAGCTGGGAAACTTTATAGTTTTCTCCACGGAGGAGGGGCCAGGAGGCGGGACGAGGAGACAAGCACAAGTGGAGGAGGCAAGGACACATATTGGGATGCACGCATGGACTTCCTGAGTGCATCTTAATATGCGACCTTGCCTCCTCCACTTGCCTCCTCCACTCGCTTCTCGTCATGATGACATCACTGACAACAGCATTATATTTCAATACCTTGCAAAAGCTCAATTGTAAAGTATTTTTCTCATTTGCAATTGGGATGGTGAACGAAAAACAGTCCCTCAAAAGTTGTTGTGGCGAGGCTCACAGCTGGGAAACTTTAGCGTTTTCTCCACGGAGGAGGGGCCAGGAGGCGGGACGAGGAGACAAGCACAAGGGGAGGAGGCAAGGTCGCATATTAAGACGCACTCATAGACTTCCTGTTCCCAAAGGATCTAAAACATAGACTTCCTGTTTCCAAAGGGGCTAAAACATGGACTTCCTGTTCAGATCACGCCCATTTCCATCCTAAGAGGCACCGCCCACCGCTTGTGGAACCGCGTAACCATAGCGATCAGCACTACAGACCATTGATGATAAATGATATAGTGTATTGATGATAAAATGCACAGAACTCTATTGACTTACACATTACAAATCCCTTACAGGAACAACTCTTGATGTTTGCTGTTGTTGTTGTTGTTGTTGTTTTGTTTTTTCTGTAGTTGACAGTTTAGTTTTGCAGTTTGTATCGTCATAGCCACCAGAGAGGAGCGTCCTGCAACACTGATCCCTCCTCGTAAGGGGGGGCGGGGCCTGAGCAAGCAGCCATGTTGCCTGGAGACGATGGAACACTAAAGAGATCCGTTTGGGTGTTCTGGAACACAGGGGAGAGAATGACTACCCCGGTCAGTGCTTGGTCCCGTCATTGATTCATTGCTCAGTATAGGGCCAGTCATTCTCTCCCACTGCGAGAGCGGGGGTCGAGCGAGCGGAGAGGAGCTGTGCTTTGGGACACACAAGAGTCAGTGTGTGTTTCTGAACTGCGGACACAGAGAGAAACAGAGAAGCACATGGGGGTTGAACTGAACACCTCCTCCCACCTGCTGAGAGGTGCTTACAACAAGACAGGCAATGGAAGGCAAAGCACACATGGACATCAGTTTCAATCCCATGTCACCAGATCACCATGACAAGGATATGGATATGGGTTTATAGCCCTTAGACCTAATTGGTGTGGGATCATAGCCCCTGCAGCTAATGGGTATGGGTTTAAATATCCTACAGCTGCTGCTACGGCTACTTTGTGTTTGGGTTTATAGCCCCAGTAGTGTCTAGATACAGCCCTGATGGGCATGGGTTTGTGTCCAGTAGCATCTAGATACAGTCCTGATGGGTATGGGTTTATTTTCAATAGTGTCTAGATACAGTCCTGATGGGTATGGGTTTATAGCCCCAATAGCGTCTAGATACAGCCGTGCTACAGCTGGGTTTCTATTGAGCATTCAGCTCTACAGTCTTCAGATAAAAGCTCTACAGTTCAGGCTTCAGAAGACTAGAACATTAGAGACCACAATACTTGATAACCGAGTGGGTATGGGTTTATAGCCCCTTGAACTAATGGATATGGGTTTATGGCCCTTAGAGCTAATGGGTATAGACCACAATACTTGGTAACCATGCAGAGTTTACCGAGTGGGTATGGGTTCATAGCCCCTCAAACTAATGGATATGGGTTTATAGCCCCTAGAGCTAATGGGTATAGACCACAATACTTGGTAACCATGCAGGGTTTACGCAGGGCTCGGAGCTTCAAATGCAACATACTACGAGGGTCAATTTCCTACTATTAATACTTCATAAACACTTATCAGGAATCATTTGTAAAGACAATATTGACTGAAGGGCTTGAGGTCCAGGACATTAGGCTTGGGTTATGCATCACCTGTGAACTTAAACGATCATGTTACAAACAGCCGAATAATTACCTTAAAAGTCTAAACACCAGGTTAAAGGATAACTTCTGCCCATTTCAACATGCCGTTGTAATGCTCACACTTCCCTGGACTTGTCAGTACCTGAGATTTTTTTTTTCAGCCTTTTCCGAGATCCTGGTCATTGGGGCAGGCGTTTGTTTATATTTCAAAAAACATCCAAAAGGTTATGCAACAGGTTATGCAACTAGCAAACAGCGATACCTTTTGGGAAAATATTTGGAGTAGTCCCATGTTAAGAATTTTTAAAATGTAAACAAAGTCTTCATCCATTAGAATAGCTCAAATCTCGGAAAGGGCTGAGTCGAAAAATGCAGCATCACCGGGTACTGACAAGTCAAGGGTAGCGTGAGCAATTCAACAGCATGGTTATCCTTTCACTAAAGTGGTACATTTTCTAACAGAAGGGCCTGGAGTCCTCCAGGCTCTTCTATTAGATGATTTACCTCTTAACGTAACCTGGTTTACTCTGCAGGCTCTTCTATTATGATTTACCTCTTAACTTCATCTGAACCAGATTTGTAGTATATGCCCCTAGACTCTTCACATTCATAGCTAAGGCTAATAGCTAAGGCATTGTTATTTCTAGAGGTGTCTTTCATTGGTGAAGGCCTAAGTGGTTATATACTTATATTTCCCCAATCGGTTTTTGGAAGTAGAATAGTTCGCCTGCTAGCCAATCAAGCTAGTTAGCCTGCTAGCCAATCAAGCTAGTTAGCCTGCTAGCCAATCAAGTCCATACACCAGACCATAAAGCTCCCTGGCTCGTTATTAGTATTTTAAAAGTTAACCCAGTGAGAGGTACAAGAACATTTTGAGCCATATTAGTGACAGACACAGTTAAAAAAAATCTTCATGAACCAATTTGAACTTTGAAGATTGTGTGAAACTAGTAATGGTTCTGCTTGAAGTAATTCTCTCAACTTTAGGCTAATCCTTTTCCATAGTGTTTTCCATAGCCTAGTGATAGCAAGCCGAAGGTCTCTAAATCTAGCAATGGTTTAACATAGCTAGCAATGTAATCTGTAGCCCTGTAGCTTGTTGTTAGCGTGTGTGTTTACGTTAGCTAATGTACCCTCTTGATCAGCAGTCTGGTCATTAGAGAAGAGCTTGAACAATAAGGATTGAGACAATATGTTATCAAACGGTTAGAGGAGGTACCCCAATGGGAATCCGCAATAGCACTGCAGTACATCAGCGTGGGCGTGCGTGATCCAGTGAGCATCGGGGCCGGTACAGCACAGAGCTAGCGGCCACACTTCGTACTTCGCACTTCGTTTCCACGCGTGGCCCTTTTTAGCGCTTCAGGCACCATCCTGTCGGTCACAATGGAATGAAAATGGCACAGTAGATGATTGGACAACATGTCACCACAGCAACAGCTTCAACAAGATTCTCAAACCAGTTAGCTCCGCCTTTTATTATTTCGGAAAGTGCACCACACTACAGGTTGCTAGGAGACGGGGCATGTGCACCACACTACCAGGCTACTGTGGGACTTTCCGGAACATGTGATCTGCTGCTATTATCAGGCTGCTAAGCAGATGGATGTTGTGTTGGGTCTGGGTGGTGTTCATGTCAAGCTACAGCCCTCTGGGGTTCATGTCTTTGGAGAGGGCTGGATATCAAGCTATAGCCCTCTGGGGTTCATGTCTTTGGAGAGGGCTGGATATCAAGCTAGAGCCCTCTGGGCCAACTGATGTTGAGAGGGCTGGATATCAAGCTATAGCCCTCTGGGGTTCATGTCTTTGGAGAGGGCTGGATATCAAGCTATAGCCCTCTGGGGTTCATGTCTTTGGAGAGGGCTGGATATCAAGCTATAGCCCTCTGGGGTTCATGTCTTTGGAGAGGGCTGGATATCAAGCTATAGCCCTCTGGCTAGATATCAAGCTATAGCCCTCTGGGGTTCATGTCTTTGGAGAGGGCTAGATATCAAGCTATAGCCCTCTGGCTAGATATCAAGCTATAGCCCTCTGGGGTTCATGTCTTTGGAGAGGGCTAGATATCAAGCTATAGCCCTCTGGCTAGATATCAAGCTATAGCCCTCTGGCTGGATATCAAGCTATAGCCCTCTGGGGTTCATGTCTTTGGAGAGGGCTGGATATCAAGCTATAGCCCTCTGGGGTTCATGTCTTTGGAGAGGGCTGGATATCAAGCTAGAGCCCTCTGGGCCAATAGATATCAAGCTAGAGCCCTCTGGCTAGATATCAAGCTATAGCCCTCTGGGGTTCATGTCTTTGGAGAGGGCTGGATATCAAGCTAGAGCCCTCTGGGCCAATAGATATCAAGCTAGAGCCCTCTGGCTGGATATCAAGCTATAGCCCTCTGGGGTTCATGTCTTTGGAGAGGGCTGGATATCAAGCTAGAGCCCTCTGGGCCAATAGATATCAAGCTAGAGCCCTCTGAGCCAACTGATGTAGAGAGAGAAGAAAGCATCAGCCCTGCAGGACTAGCAGGCAAGAGATCTGATTGGTCAATTTGTTTGGCTTTGGCACATGGAAGAAATTGAGCGTACCTTTGGCAGCTCAACTAGAGAACTCTTTCAAAGGTAACAAGTATAAATCTATTTGTATTGCAGCCATCAGTCTTAGGTCTATGTAAGAGCTACAGGAGACGGGGCATGGGGTACAGAATAGGTGATTATTAACAGGTTGCTAGGAGACGGGGCATGGGGTACAGAATAGGTGATTATTAACAGGTTGCTAGGAGACGGGGCATGCTTTGCTTTGCTCTGTGCTGATTTGGTCATTTTCCTCAGAACGTTTTCGGTGAAAGGGGCCAGAGATGTGCTTAGCGTCCCCTTAGGGGACCGGCTGCTGATGGCAGTTGGAGCTGAGGGGCTCGAACCCAAGTCACCTTCCCTTTAAAGAACAGCTACTTGACTGATTTTGTTTCGTTTCGTTTCCCCCGCCGTGATTTTAGTTTTGATCGCCCAGGTAGCATTTCCAAATCATCCCCATCATCTGTCTTTCCCATATTTCTGCATTTTTGCATTTGAAAGTGACCTCGTGCCTTTGAAAGTGCGTTTTGCTTTTTGGGAACATCGCGGCCTTCCAGAATGTTCTGAGGAATAACAACAACGAGCCTCGTAGCGACACTTAGTGACACGAGCTAAGTAGTCTCACTTGGATACATCAGAAGCCCCGAGTGGTTTTCTGAGGAGCTACAGTAAGCAGCTGAGTGGGCCTAGACCAGCTGCTGAGTGGGCCTACATCAGGTTTATACTACTGAGTGGGCCTACATCAGCTGCTGAGTGGGCCTAGACCAGCTGCTGAGTGGGCCTACACCAGGTTTATGCTACTGAGTGGGCCTACATCAGGTTTATGCTACTGAGTGGGCCTACATCAGGTTACTGAGTGGGCCTAGACCAGGTTACTGAGTGGGCCTAGATCAGGTTTATGCTACTGAGTGGGCCTAAATCAGGTTTTCTGACGAGCTGGAAGTGAAACTGTGTGGACAGGGCAATGGCCACCAGGGGGCGTGTCTGGTCTCTGGGCAGAGGTCAGAGGTCACACGAATGAGGTAAACAGGCAACAAGAGCAGCTGGTTTAGAGGCAAACAGGCAACAGGTTTGTAGTTGGTTTTTTTTTGGTTTGTAGTTTTTTTTACCTGCGACGTGAGGTGGGCGTGGCGGCCTGGAGAGATAGAGCAGAGCGCAGCGCAGCACAGCGCACCTGAGAGAGAACAAGAGCTGCTGGGGATTTTTTTTGGTCTTTTTTTTTCTTTGCAGCAGCTCGCCCTCTTTTTGTCCTCCCTCTTTTTGTTCCCTTTCTCTCTCTCTCTCTCTCTCTCTGGGCTCGTTCCGCATTCTGGTTTCCTTCCTACGCATCATTCGTCATCATTCCATTCCTCACCTGCTGGGATTAAACGTGCAGTCAAGAGAACAGAGCATGTGCAACAGGATTCACAAGGTCAAGAGGTCAGAGGTGAAGGGCTACAGGTCAAGGCACGTCAGCACTGAAGGTCGACTGTCTGACTTGGAAGTCGTGTTAAGGTCATGTGTCTGTCTAGCTCAACGTTGTTGGGGAGCCCCCGGGGGTGCATTGAGAAGGCAGTGGGGTTGGGGGGGGGGTCATTGGGAGGCTCATTGGGAGGCATAAGTCCATTCAATGAAGGTCGAGAACCACTGGTCTAGCTGAAGGTTGCGTTAAGGTCATCTGAAG
>NW_026946115.1:151398-156398 GCF_034702125.1 Engraulis encrasicolus | reverse complement strand
CTCAGGTGGCCACGCCTCTCCAGCTCCAGCAGCAGACGCACACCGCACTTGGGCCGGCTTCGGGCCGCGTCCGGGGAGGATGGGGGGGCACACGAGGAGGAGGAGCTCGCGGAGGGGGGGGCACACGAGGAGGAGGAGCTCGCGGAGGGGGGGGCACACGAGGAGGAGGAGCTCGCGGAGGGGGGCGGGGCACGTGAGTGCATCCTGTTCCAGGCGCGCAGCAGACGAGGGTCCGGCGGCGTCCGAACCTACAGGAGGAGAGACAACGCACCAATCAGCACGCAGGAGAGACAACGCACCAATCAGCACGGAGGAGAGACAACGCACCAATCAGCACGGAGGAGAGACAACGCACCAATCAGCACGGGGGAGAGACAACGCACCAATCAGCACGGGGGAGAGACAACGCACCAATCAGCACGGAGGAGGAGAGACAACGCACCAATCAGCACGGAGGAGAGACAACGCACCAATCAGCACGGAGGAGAGACAACGCACCAATCAGCACGGAGGAGGAGAGACAACGCACCAATCAGCACGGAGGAGGAGAGACAACGCACCAATCAGCACGGAGGAGGAGAGACAACGCACCAATCAGCACGGAGGAGAGACAACGCACCAATCAGCATGGGGGAGAGACAACGCACCAATCAGCACGGAGGAGAGACAACGCACCAATCAGCACGCAGGAGAGACAACGCACCAATCAGCACGGAGGAGAGACAACGCACCAATCAGCACGGAGGAGAGACAACGCACCAATCAGCACGGGGGAGAGACAACGCACCAATATATAAACTTAATTACAGGCTAATTAATCAATGATAAAAGCCCTCAAACACCTGCAGCATGCATGCAGTTCCTCATATGAGCTGTATCTGTACCATGTTTCACTTTAGGCACCATTTCTCTTTTTTCATATTCTTCATCTCCAACACCATACAGTTTTGATGCAATCAGTTCTAAAATGGTTGATCTTGGGATCTTGAGTCCCATTAGCCTTCATTTTTGCCAGAATTAGGCCTGACATACTCTTGGCTGGCTTTTTTGAGACAGGACAGCGGGAAAGACTTCTTTGGTGGTAAAGGTGAAGAATTTGGAAAAAAATACATGGTGCCTAAAGTAAAACATGGGAGGGATACAGCTCTTATGTGGAGCTGCATGCATGCTGCTGGTGTGTGAAGTTAATAATGTATTGCTCTACGAATAGCCAATATGTCACCATCTCTCATTGAATTCCATTGATTTTCATTGTGTTGCTTTCCATGATTACAATGACCCTAAACATACACCTAAGGCCAAAGTTGATTTTCTGGAGAGGTGAGAGTGATTCAGTGATTAAGTATGACACCCGATCTGTGTATTTGAAGTGTTTTGAAGTGACTTATCTGCTCATTTTCACATTATGTTCGATAGGCGACAAAACTTTTGTCTTGTGAAAATCTGCCCTGTCTGTGTGTAATAAAGGGTCAATCTTTCTTTGGTGCATGAAATTTATTTTTGTACATACATTTTCATTCGGGAGGGTTGTAGCTTTCATATGAGTGACTTCTGAAGCCAAGTGATTAATTGAAAGTCAGGTTATTAGCTGTTATTCCAAACATATGGATAGGCGGCAACTCTTTTGGAGACGGGTGTAGTACAGTAGAGTAGAGTAGAGTAGAGTAGAGTAGAGTAGAGTAGAGTAGAGTAGAGTAGAGTAGAGTAGAGTAGAGTAGAGTAGAGAGTAGAGTAGAGTAGAGTAGAGGAGAGGAGAGAGTAGAGAAGAGTAGAGTAGAGTAGAGTAGAATAGAATAGAGTAGAGGAGAGAGTAGAGTAGAGTAGAGTAGAGTAGTGTAGAGTAGAGTAGAGTAGAGTAGAGTAGAGTAGAGTAGAGTAGAGGAGAGAGTAGAGTAGAGTAGAGTAGAGTAGAGTAGAGTAGAGTAGAGGAGAGGAGAGGACAGGAGAGGAGAGGAGAGGAGAGGAGAGAGGAGGAGAGGAGAGGAGTCAGGTGAGGGGAGAGGAGGAGGAGGGGAGAGTAGAGGAGAGGAGTACAGTAGAGTACAGTAGAGGAGAGGAGAGGAGAGGAGAGGAGAGGAGAGGAGAGAAGAGGAGAGGAGAGGAGAGGAGAGGAGAGGAGAGGAGAAGAGAGGAGAGGAGAGGAGAGGAGAGGAGAGTAGAGTACAGTAGAGGGGAGGAGAGGAGAGGAGAGGAGAGGAGAGGAGAGGAGAGGAGAGGAGAGGAGAGTAGAGTACAGTAGAGGGGAGGAGAGGAGAGGAGAGGGGAGGAGAGGAGAGGAGAGGAGAGGAGAGGAGAGTACAGTAGAGGCGAGGGGAGGGGAGGAGAGTAGAGAAGAGTAGAGGAGAGAGGAGGAGAGGAGAGGAGAGGAGAGTACAGTAGAGGCGAGGAGAGGAGAGGAGAGGAGAGGAGAGGAGAGGAGAGGAGTACAGTAGAGTAGAGTAGAGTAGAGTAGAGTAGAGTAGAGTAGAGTAGAGTAGAGTAGAGTAGAGTAGAGGAGAGGAGAGGAGAGGAGAGGAGAAGAGAGGAGAGGAGAGGAGAGGAGAGGAGAGGAGAGGAGAGGAGGAGAGGAGAGGAGAGTAGAGTAGAGTAGAGGGGAGGAGAGGAGAGGAGAGGAGAAGAGAGGAGAGGAGAGGAGAGGAGAGGAGAGGAGAGGAGATGATGGGAGAGGAGAGGAGAAGAGAGGAGAGGAGAGGAGAGTAGAGAACAGTGGAGAGCAGAGGAGAGGAGAGAGGAGGAGAGGAGAGGAGAGGAGAGGAGAGGAGAGGAGAGGAGGAGAAGAGGAGAGGAGAGAAGTGGAGAGGAGAGGAGAGGAGAGAAGAGGAGAGGAGAGGAGGAGAAGAGGAGAGGAGAGGAGGAGAAGAGAAGAGGAGAGGAGTGGAGAGGAGAGGAGAGGAGAGCATGGGAGAAGAGAGGAGGAAGAGGACAGGAGGAAGAGGAGAGGAGAGGAGGAGATGTTGAGAGGAGAGGAGAGGAGAGGAGAGGAAAGGAGAGGAGAGGAGGAGAGAGGAGAGTACAAGGGAGAGGAGAGAGGAGAGGAGAGGAGAGGAGAGGAGAGGAGAGGAGAGGAGAGGAGAGGAGGAGAGAGGGGGGAAGAGAGGAGAGGAGAGGAGAGGAGAGTAGAGAGGAGAGGAGAGGAGAGGAGAGTAGAGAGGAGAGGAGAAGAGAGGAGAGGAGAGTAGAGTAGAGTAGAGGATGAGTGGAGAGAGTAGGATAGTAGAGGGGTTGAGAGGAGGGGAGTGGAGAGGAGAGGAAAGGATGAGAGAGAGGAGAGGAGAGGAGAGGAGGGGAGAGGAGAGGAGAGGAGAGTAGAGGGGAGGAGAGGAGAGTAGAGGAGAAGAGAGGAGAGGAGAGAAGAAGAGAGGAGAGGAGAGGAGAGTAGAAGAGAGGAGAGGAGAGGAGAGGAGAGGAGAGGAGAGGAGAGGAGAGGAGAGGAGAGGGGAGGAGAGGGGAGGAGAGGAGAGGAGAGGAGAAGAGAGGGGGTCCCCTTACCTCCAGGTCCCCGGTCTCCCCCAGCCCCACCTGGCTCCAGTGCTGGGGGTCTAGCGGGTGCTGTGTGGGGGGGTAGACCTCCTCCAGGAGGAAGGACAGGATGTCCAGGTCGGCGTCCGTCAGCTGTGAGCCCACCACCTCGTAGACCTCGTGCGGCGTCAGCATGTCGTAGTAGCTGAAGCATTCTGTGTCCTCCCACGGAGCCAGCAGCGAGCGGCGGCGGCCAGACCAGGCCATGATGGCCGACGAGCGATCACCACGCCGAGCGATCACCACGCCGCGCGCACTCAAGCACTGCTGATCCTAATGAAGACAAAGACAACACATACAGTAAATTCAACAGTGATAAATTCAGTCTATATAAGCCATCCCAATTTATCCTCAAGGCAGTGTTTAATGAAAACAAGCTTAAAGTTTTAACTAATCTGACTAATCTGTTTGAAACAGTCTAAGTGTACAGTATACTAGGAACGACACGACCCCCACGCAGGGAAGCACCGATCGGCACCCGATACTGCTCATTATACTCGTACTCGTCAAGCACTTGCCGATACCAGGAACGATACTGCTATTACACAAACCAATGCAACATCTTGTCACGTTCTGTGGACTTGAAAGCAGCATGGAAAAAAGTGCCACCTCATACATTTACTAACATTTAAATCTACATGGAAATGGACAATACAAATATCACAGGTGGAGAAAAGGTATCGGTAGGCCTATTAGTACTCTGTATTGGCAAGTGCACACATTAATGTACTCGTACTTGAATCGGTTTTCAAAATAGTGGTATCGGTGCATCCCTACCACGCACCAATCACAGCATCCCCTGCTGAAGACAAAAACAACACCACATGGGGTGCATCCCAATATGTGACCTTGTCTCCTCCACTTGCGCTTGTCTCCTCGCCCCGCCTCCTGGCCCCTCCTCCGTGGAGAAAACGATAAAGTTTCCCAGCTGTCAGCCTAGTCACAACAACTTTTGAGGGACTGTTTTTCATTCACCATAACAATTGCAAACGAGAAAAAGACTCTACAATTGAGCTTTTGCAAGATATTGAAATATAATGCTGTTGTCAGTGATGTCATCATGACGAGAAGCGAGTAGAGGAGGCAAGGTCCCATATTAAGATGCACTCATGGCACATTAGAGATGCACTGTGTAGCCTGGTGGCCAGAGTAGGTACTGCACTGTGTAGGATGGTGGCCAGAGTAGGTACTGCACTGTGTAGGATGGTGGCCAGAGTAGGTACTGCAACTATGCTGCTCATTGAAATTGTGTTGCCTATTGCCAAATTTGCCCTTTTCATGAATATTTATTAAATAATGAATTTATATTTACTAGTATGACCAAAGTACAGTACGTTATGCTGCTTAAAAATGGCAGACAAGAAGAAGATCCACCTTTTCATGTATGAAAAGTGCAATTCTGCCAGTCATAATGAATAGGCTACTTAGAATTTGATGGTGGTGGTAAGTATTTATGAAAAAGGAAAGGTAACATTTGTAAA
>NW_026946115.1:133898-143898 GCF_034702125.1 Engraulis encrasicolus | reverse complement strand
AGGGTTCAGGATACGGCTTGTGTATATTGTAAAACAGCTCAAGTCAAGTCAAGTCAAGTTTATTGTCAATTTCTTTACATGCACTGGTCATACAAAGAATTTGAAATTGCGTTTCTTGCTCTCCCATGCAGCTCTTACTTTTACTTTTGATCTTTTACTAATCTTTTACTCTACACTGAATGCCAACACTCTTCACACAATAAAAGCCAAAACAAACACACACACACACACACACACACACACACACACACACACACACACACACACACACACACACACACACACACACACACACACACACACACACACACACACACACACAGCATCCTGCTTCACACACACACATACAGTTTATGAGTCATTATGAGACGGACCTGCATAGAATGTGTGTGTGTGTGTGTGTGTGTGTGTGTGTGTGTGTGTGTGTGTGTGTGTGTGTGTGTGTGTGTGTGTGTGTGTGTGTGTGTGTGTGTGTGTGTGTGTGTGTGTGTGTGTGTGTGTGTTTTGTCCTTTATTGCATCGGAAGTGTTGAGTCAATGGCATGTCTATATTCACATTGATTTACACATTCATTATATGCAGCCCGATGTCTCCTCTGTTGTGTCAATGAAGGCCTGTCAAAGTTCTTCCTTAAAAATTCTGTCGCCTAACTCATTATCATACAACAACGGTAAAACAAAGCCTGGGGAGTGTCAGTAAACTCATCCCAACTGTCTCTACTCTGAAGGTTTTTTCATTGCTCCCAAACCCAAGTTAACTACAACACCTTGACTAGGCTTGATACCGCTGTCTTTCAAGCACTCATGGTTTTCTCTATAGGACAGGGGTACTCAATTAAAAGTCCCCGAGGGCCAGTTTTTCAAAATTCCTCCCAATAAAGGGCCGGGCCGGGCTGACACGACACGACCCCCACCAAAAAAAAAAAAATAATAAAAAAAAAAAAATGATAAGGCCTTTGTAATCACAAAACACACGCACTCACACCCACAGCAGATATTTAGTTTCCAGTGACAGGATGGGAGAACATTTCTCTCATAAAGGGCCTGCATTTTTCTGGAGCACTGTGGGGTGAGGTGCCTGCCTTGCTGTCATTGCCACCCACCCTTCAGTATTTTTTTTTTAAATGACATAAGATTATCTTTTTTAAATGACACAAGATTAGCCTATATTTGCAGACTACATTCATAAACATTTATTTCTTAGTGAGAAAACCAATAAGCCTGAAGATAACACTTTTCAAACAAATGTTGCTTATTATGACTTTGTTTATGCAGCTCTCACATGCATAATGAGAATCAGATGCAATAATGGACCCAACAAAGAGGACACATAGATAGGAGGACACCAGGTTTTGCCAACAAGAAAATGGCACATTGATGCAATGTTGATTAAATGCAACAGCCAATAATAAATCATCAAGTTGCTCATAACTTTGTTTGAAATCTTATGAGGGGCTTAGCTTTCCAAACGAACTATTTGGGGACTGTTTAAAAGTGTGAAAAGTTTATCAAGCAATTCGTTTTTAAGTAGGCTACCCCTAGTTAGCTGCCAGCAGAGCTCAAACACAATTTGCCTTCATTTGTGTTAGCAACTAGCTACAGCTAGTGCTAAACCAATTCGAAGTCCTAACACACTGTATGCAATGAAATGTGGACCATTACTTTCAAAAACGAGGCAAAGAGAACTTTGTAAATAATTTATTTACAAGTTCTACCGTACTTCCCTTCAGTAGTCTACCTCACAACAGCCTCTGCCACCCTCATAGTCACTTCTGTTTGGAGCCTGCAGGGAGAAACTGATTGAGGGGGCGGAGACACGGCACGCATCTTCCTAGCGTCTGTGGCGCGATTTCAAAATAAGAGCCGGCAGCGCGATCGGACCAAATTGTTTTTTTTTTTTTTTTTTTTTTTTAAATTTTCAAAATTATTCGAGGGCCACAAATAGATGCCCCGCGGGCCACAAGTGGCCCGCGGGCCGCTATTTGAGTATGGGGGCTATAGGATGTATTTACTCCAGGAGGAAAATGCGAAGGAAATCGTTGTTAAAATCTTTTTTTTTTTTCTTAGTGCGCCATAGTTTCCTCAATGTATGGGAAACACTGATTTTTTAAGTAATTCGTTGTGGTTGCACCAGCTGTCGGCTGAGCCCAAAAGAACGCTATTGTAGCTAATTCCAGTGTGTGCGTGTGTGTGCGTGTGTGTGTGTGTGTGTGTGTGTGTGTGTGTGTTCAGTATCAGCTCTCCCATGCTCCTGATTGTAATGTGTGTGTGTGTGTGTGTGTGTGTGTGTGTGTGTGTGTGTGTGTGTGTGTGTGTGTGTGTGTGTGTGTGTGTGTTCAGTATCAGCTCTCCCATGCTTCTGATTGTAATGTGTGTGTGTGTGTGTGTGTGTGTGTGTGTGTGTGTGTGTGTTCAGTATCAGCTCTCCCATGCTTCTGATTGCGTTGGCGGTCTTCGCTGGAGCATTCTACATCATCCACCTCAAATCCCTCGAGAACAAACTGGTCGTCTTTGGTGAGTACATGTGTGTGTGTGTGTGTGTGTGTGTGCGTGTGAGTGTATGTGTGTGTGTGTGTGACATTTTGTGTGGTTGGTGATGTGTTCATGGTAGCTGTGCGTATGTGTGTCTCTGTGATGTATTTGTGTGTGTGTATGTGTCTGTGATGTATTTGTCATTTGTGTTTAGAGATGTCCCGATCCAGGTTTTTGCACTTCCGATCCGATACCGATATTTTATTTCACTTCCGATCCGATACCGATACCGGCCGATACCGATACCGGCCTATCAGAGTATTTAAATTGAAAGTTATTTAGCCTACTTACTTTCTTGTCACACTCATGGTGAAAAGGGGTTTACTCTTGATAACAACTATCCAGCTGAATTAGGTGAATTTGAGTAATACACAATGATTTGTACTGAGAAACCTGTTAAATACAAATTAGGCAAAATAATACTCAATTAACTACACAAACAAAAATGCCACCAGTGCTCTACTCTTGAAGGAAACCATTGAAAATCCATCAGTGCAAATAATATTCTAAACTGTAAGTGAATGCTTATTCAAGCAGTTTAAGTATTCATCTGTTTTCCATGCAAAGGTGGATTTTTTTGTAGGCTGCCAGCATGTTGACAATTCAGGACGAGTTTACATTTAACATAGACAAAAAAGTAGGCCTAAAGAAAATTCCAAGACACACAGTAGACTAGTAGGCCCTCTCATATGCCCAAAGTAGCCTAAGATCCTCCATCATTATGCCATAGGTAGCCTAATACAGCCTAGATTAATGCCAATAAACAACAATCACAACTTAACAACTGCTACAAATTAATCAAAATGGAATTAGATAAATATCTAAAATAAATCATAAACTAATTTGGACACAACCACTGTCCAGTAGGCTACTATAATATTTATTTACTCAGGTCAGTGGACACAATAACATTTAACAATACCATTTTCTACCGTATGCTTTTGCTCCTCCATGTGAATTAGCACATCCTTAATTTAACATCTGCTTAGCATTTTAGCAAGACGGCATTTTCCATGAAACACTCACACGCGTACACACTCACACGTCGTGGGACAGAAAGGGAGCGGTAACTTAGTGGCTGGGCAACAAACAAACTTTGGGAGATGAGAGGAAAGCGACTCGGAGAGAAGCATGTGAAATCTGAATGTTCAGTGTTTGTAGCCAAACATTAGCGCTTGTTACTGAAATGCCATCTGAAACGCAGGCAGAGTGGCATGAAGCGCGCAATTCTGTGTGTCTGGACTGTTCACGGACACTCAGGACAGTTTAAAGCTTTTTGAAACCACAGACTGAAAAACGTACGTTGCCTGCGCTTGTGAGAGCCGAATGAGAGCTAAGCAGTTGCTCCCACGTGTGTGCTGACGAGAGCTGAAGGTGTGCTGGAAAATGCGAACCGGAGTTTAAGAACAACCACAGTAAAAACTGGAATGGATTGCGGGTGAGCCGGAAAACACGGACCGGACTTTGAAAAAAATGGATTCTGGATCGGATTTGGATCGGATTTTTTCGTGCTTGCCAATCCGATCCCGATACGCATTTTTTTCCTATATCGGCGGCCGATCCGATCCAGATATCGGATCAGGACATCCCTATTTGTGTTAGGGATGCACGATGTGATATCCGATATTGATAATGCGGTTTTTGCAGATAACCGATATTAACCGATACCGATGTTATATATATATATATATATATGTGGGAGATGCATTCATGACATTATGGACTTTCATATTGGGTTAATGGATGCATTTGACCAGTGGTCTGTATTTATTATGTATTTATTTACATAGTAACTATATGTTTAGCTATTTATTGAGTGTATTTGTTGTACTGTATGTGTTTTTTTATTGTAGGCCTATATGTTTTTATGCCGTTCATTCTGCTGTGCTGTAAATCAAATTGCCTTTTAAAGGACATTAACTCATTGGCTGCCTTCGACGTCGCTATGACGTCATTTCGAATAGTGACGCCCCCTGCCTTCGACGTCGTTCGCCGATAATTGCGTTTTTTTACAGCCAGGCCTCGAGGACGGTCTGACCTATCTTCTGTATAAATTTCACGCCTCTAGGCATTTTCTAACTGTTCCTGTAGGTGGCAGAAGTGTCCTTAGGAACAGTCAAGGCAGGGCTTTAGTTCAGTACAAGAGGACATGTCAAGACAAAAACACCCCTTTTTTACTATTATAATATAATCTCAAAAGTAGCATAGCAAAATCATTTTTGAAAGTAAAGCACCTGTGACAGTAGTCTACTTTCTTGCCCTCTGATTATAACACAGGTAGGCTACTGATTTTAGTGTCAGAGCCTGACCAAAAAAAAACCTTCCTCTCATGACCAAAATACAATCCCCTGTTGCTATCTAGCTAGAAGGCATTGTACCTAGCTTGCCCAAAATACACCATGAGATGATCTGTGTGGCAACCTTTCATTTTGGATAATGTGATCAGCCTACACAACATCAGGATGATGCTTACAAAATATCATCTAACAGGAGAATGCACGGGACTAGTGGTGATGTGTCACCTCAGTTGGGAAATGTTTGGCTATAAAGTTTGCTATGCTAGCTAGCTAGCTAGCACGAAATCGCTAACAACTTACAACTAAGCCTAAATAAAGGAGCCTTGGTAAGTTAACTATTTTTACTCATTCTACAGTTATTTTTTATGGATCTGTATAGTATGATCAGCTTACTGTATCATCAAAAAAGACAGGGGGGGTTGCAGATTCTTGGAACAGAGTAGCCTTTGTGTCTGGTCAGATGCTTTCAGCTCACATGAGAAAGCATTGCACTTAGCCTCAGACCAGCTAGCCTTCACCACTCCAATCGGCTTGTGAAATGTTGGATATGTGATCAGTACTTTATCAAAAGAAAATTCATTGAACAATATATGACAAGATCACTATAGCAGAACCATGATGACAGTACTCATCAATCTGCAAATTGTCCGCTCTGCCAAAGAAGCTGCAGTAAGCTACGCTAAGCGGAGCTGCCTGCCTACCTGCCTCCCTCCCCCACAAGACACAACACGGTACTATGGAGGAAATAAACCAGCTGTGATTCGTTCTCCAAGGAGGGGAGAGAGAGAGCACAATCAGAGGGAGA
Organism: Engraulis encrasicolus; assembly: GCF_034702125.1. Classification (NCBI taxonomy): domain Eukaryota; kingdom Metazoa; phylum Chordata; class Actinopteri; order Clupeiformes; family Engraulidae; genus Engraulis; species Engraulis encrasicolus. Next base: position 138,265 of record NW_026946115.1, on the reverse strand, counting down.
GGGAGAGGGAGGGAGTTCCCGGAGTTAGGGGCACCTGCTGTCATGATCCATTCTGCGCGCCAGCAACTAAACCAAAACACCCTTGTTTTCGAGTCCACCCCCCTTATATTTCAGTATATTAGGTTGAAAAGGTCATACAAACGATCTTTTGTTCAGGCTACAGATGACAGAAGACTCTGTAATAGCATCTGATAGGTTTGGAGTTGTTAGGACGATGCCATTATGGGCAAAAACGTTTGCAGTTATAGTTCTACTTCAAATGGCATTTTCTCAGCTTTTTGGCTAGAAAGCAGCATTTTGGCGAATTCCACTTAATTTCAACAGATGATTATGAAAGAACGGAAAGGGGTAGAGAGACACCGTTTTTTTCTGATGACAGATGAGCGTCTAATCTGTGTTTTGATAGGTATGGTGTTGACATAGACACAGAGCTCAATTTTCTGTGAGCCTCCAAAAAACGCCCAAAATGCTGAAAAATCTCTGGCACTCCGAGGTACTCTTTTATGAAAATGGCTGGCAGCCAATGAGTTAAAGTGGCCATGCCACTCTAATTACATTACCATGTCCACCTTTTTTCCATAATCCTTGGTGTTGTCTGACCTGGTAGGCAACATTATTTTAGCTGGAAAGTTATTTGATGGTGTATTTCAAAGCATTTTATTGCGCCCAAAAACACCTCTCAGGAGAACTAAGCGGTTTGTCCATAATGTTTATGAGGTTTGCACTGATTGGCTCAGCTGTTGCTAGAGAACCACGTCATTGTGGAGAACATGTTCTACTGAGGACTCGCAGGCTGCTCTCAGCCTTTGAGATAAAAGAAAAGAAAAATAAGCGTCGCCGAATTGGCTAAAATTACCTAATGTTAAAATGATTGTGCTGGATACTCCACAGTCCACACTGGCGCAGATTTAATAATGTACAAAACCTTATTGTATTCTGCGCCACTAGATGGCATATTGGGGCATACGGATCCTGGGAGGAGAAGAAGAAGAAGTGCATGTTGTTGCTGCTAGCTACGTACTCACTCTGCCTGCGGTGGATTGTTTTATTCCGTGTCAATTTAAAACTACTTCAGTAAATGTATTAACTTTACACCGAGCCTCTTCATTGCCTACTGCAAAACAACTTTTTGCACCAGTTCGTCACTGATGGCTTATCAACGCGGCGGCATCCTCATCATGGCACAGGTAAGATGCTAACCTACAACACCACTCTATGTTGTATTTTTTGCTTCAGGCAGGTCTTCATATTTTTTCTTCTTCTCGGACGTATTGTGTAGTACTAGGTTAACTTGGTTTCACTCGTTACGTTTGATCCAAGTGGATTTCATTGTTGTTTCAGACACAACGTTTGCACAATGCGTCAAGAAGTAAGCTTATTCCAATGTTGTTTTACTGTGTTCAAAAGTTGTTGAATTGTTAGACATGTCGAAACACATTTAGGACAGACTACCGGTGTGAAAGACTATCTTGGGCCGTAACTGGCGACTGCAGATGTTAGAAGCAGTGGAGATTGGATGTAAGTGTCACTCTTAATCTGGGGTGTATTCATCATTTAGACCAGGATTGAGACTTTCGCTTTGACCAATCACTGTGTTTATCACCTGGAGTCGCCAGTTGATACGGGGGACTCAGTCTGTTACACCGGTTATAGGCCTACACTTTGATTAGTTTATGCATAAATAATACCTGAGAAGATATGCCCCCCTCAAAAGAAAGGAAAGCACAGCCAGAGCTCTAAATTAACATTGCAATCAGCCAAATGCTAGTGAAAACTTAGGTTGGCTGGTACAAAATATAACTTAGTAGCCACTTTGACCCATTGGTGAGTATGCCTGGAGATTAAACATCTATTTGCAATTTTGGCTGGTGATGAAAAAGGTTAATTTGTAGTCTTGAGCACAGCATACCTGTTATCGGTGTATCTCATTATGCTGTATCCTCAATTCTGAAGCATCGATTACTGAAGTGCACACATTTACACTTTATGCATATCTAGGGGTACATGCATATTTTTTTTATCTTTCCATTTATGCTATACCTCCAGTGTAGGCCTATAATGTAATAGGATGTTTATATTTATACATAGATGTATATCATTTTGTCATTGCAGGTTCATCAGAGTCAGGTGGTCAGCACCCAAACTAAAACCATGGGTCATGGTGAAGGATGAGAGACTGTTCTATGTGCCCAGGGTTCGTCAGGATGGTGTCTAAGAATTACATCCTAGCGGCACAGGTAAATAAATGAATAATGAGTTGTGATTAATATTATTTAGCCTACTGGCTGGCATAACATTTTTTAATTCAGACAACATAGTGCTACATTAGGTAATTATTCAATCAGTACTGTAACAGTACAGGGGTTAGACAACGAAACATCTTGGTGTCGGAAGCTGACGCAGAGTGTGAAGGTTCAGTTAGCAGGGAAATAAGAGCACAGTTCAATGCACACATAATGGGTTAAAAAATTAGAAATTCTTGGTGGGCTATCCAAGGTAATGTCTGCATACCACCAAGATGAACCACATCCAACAGGATTAACTGTGGACGCAAGAGGAAGCCTGTCTGATCATCCTTCTTGGTGGTATGCAGATATTACCTTGGATACCGTGGCTCTTAGTACATCATAAAGACTTGTGATCTTGGTCAAATATGCACCAGAATTTTTTTTTAAATGGTGGTATGTCACCCATGCTGTTATGTGCTTTGCTCTTTCTTTGCTCTTTAATTGAGCCTTCACACACTGCTCTTTAGTGCAATGTGCAATTAATGTAGACTGGCCACCAAGGTAGTCCAATTTATCCATGAAACCTCCCACACCAAAATGTCAGGTGTTTTCATTGTCTAACACCTGTATATTACAATGCATTACCATATTAATTTAAATAACATGTTTTCCTTTTTTTATCAGAACAGGAAGCCATCGTGAAGAAGTTGCCGGAGAGGCTTCGCTTGGCCTTTGCCAGCACCTCACTATCAGTGATGCTGGTCTCCTTATCCACCGTGCCTACCCCCACATTCCTCCCTTGATGCATTCATCTCCTGACCTGTACCTGTTGTGGGCTGAGTCAGTGATGACACACAGTAGTTGTGATAATAACATACATGTATATGAAATAACTGAAATGATGTCCGTCCAGGCATTTCCTTTGGTATTTTATTGTACACAACTCAGAACATGTTCCCTGTCTGTCTATATTGAGTCTAGCCTAAAACTAATTACTTTAGTTCTATTGTCTCCAGCATATGTACGTAATCTACGTATCCAGTTACATGGGTATTTTGGTGCCTGGATTAGACTGCATGTAAGTAATAATATGAACTCAGGTCAGGATACCACAGTAGTTCAGATAACCATTCATTAATATAAAATGCACATGTTTTGTATAGGCCTATGTCCATCCCAGGATAGACATCCCCTCGTATCACCTTTGTAACTAAAATACATTTGTACTTTGTGTCTAAAAATAAAGTCTATGAACAACTGAATGATCTGATTAATACATTGAAATGGTGTGGTGCAGACGCTGAAATGGGGAAGTTAATTGGATAAACTTGGCTTGGTGTGCTGGACCTCTGTCTCTTCCATACATCCAATCTCAGCCATCAGATCATTGCTCTTCTCACCTGGAGAAATAGAAAGACATACTTAAATGACCATTTTTAACCCAAACAAGTTTTTCACCGAGAATTGGTTACTGTCCCTGTAGCATTGTGGGGCTAAGTGTCTTGCTCAAGGGCACTTCAGCCATGGTGGAGATGAGGAGAGAGGTAAGGATGGGTTTCGCACCTCCCTAACCATTAGGCCACTGGTGTCTCATTTTGGAAGGCAGACAATTTTGTGAAAACATTAAGTGTTACACTTAACATTAATTACAAGGACAACATGAAGGCTGGGTAGGCATGTGCATGTTATGGACAATTTGACTGCCATTTCATGACAGCATCCTATGAAGAGTAAGAATACTATAGGAAATTCGGCGCTAGAGATGTGTACACATGGTTTACTTTTACATTTAAACCATAACACTGAACTTCATAGCCTTTCTTTTTTACTAAGAGCACTAAAAAATGCCGTGTTTATTATGTACACGTGTTACACAGCCCTCAATATCTCAGCTTAACATAGCGCCAGTTGCTGCTATGGCATAGCTAGGTACATAGCTCTGCATCATTGATGCTTTCTTATGGAAAGCATCTTGAATTGAAAAGTCATCAACACGACACCTTACACTTAAATTGCCTATATTTTACGTATTAAGAGGTTACAGTGTAAAACAAATGTTGAAAGACACTTACCAGGTGCTAGCTACTCGGTGAGTAGTTGGAAGTTTTTTTTCCGGATGGATCCACCTCAGCTTTCTTC